>NC_057802.1:325461119-325597273 GCF_018294505.1 Triticum aestivum | reverse complement strand
GGGCACCTTCTCGCGTTGATTGTTCTTCCCATCTTTCACAAATATTCCAAAAATATTCTCCGTCCATTTTTATCCCGTTTGGACTCCTTTTGATATGGGGTTTCTGCAAAACAAAAATACGCAAAACAGGAACTGGCACTAGGCAGTGGATCAATATGTTAGTCCCAAAAATAGTATAAAAAATTGCCAAAAGTGTATGAAAGTTGTATAATATTGGCATGGAGGAATAAAAAATTATAGATAGGACGGAGACGTATCAAGGTTCTCCCCCTTGTGCTTCCTCCTTCATGGCCTCCCCCTGGATGGGGAGAGGTTCTCCCTCTGGATCTTGGCCTTCATGGCGATGATGGCCCCTCCGGGATCCTCCTCCATGTCCTCTGGTGATGATGCCCCCCTCCGGCAGGGTGCCAGAGAGGGCCTAGATTGATTTCTCGTGGCTACAGAGGCTTGCGATGGCGGAACTTCCGATCTAGGTCGTTTTCTGGAGGTTTGGGTATTTATAGGAGAGGTTGGCGTCGAGAACAAGTCAGGGGGCCCCACGGGAAGTCCACGAGGCACAGGGGCGCGCCCTCCACCCTCGTGGGGCCCACGGGCCTCCCCTCCGGTAACTCTTCGTTCCAGTATTTTTTATATTTTCCAGAAAAATTCTCCGTTGATTTTCATTGCATTCCGAGAACTTTTATTTTTGCACAAAAACAACACCACGGTAGTTCTGCTGAAAACAGCGTCAGTCCGGGTTAGTTCTAATCAAATCATACCAAAATCATATAAAACTATTGTAAACATGGCATGAATACTTCATAAATTATAGATATGTTGGAGACGTATCAGCATCCCCAAGCTTAATTCTTGCTCGTCCTCGAGTAGGTAAATGATAAAAGAAATAATTTATGAAGTGTGAATGCTAGCAAGTGCATAAGTTTGATCAATGATAGTTCCAATCACTTTATCTAGAATCATTATATATCATAACAGTAGCTCAACTCATGAAACTTCTCACGATCAAGTAACAAGCTATTCACATGTTAAAGTATAGATCATAAACTTTCTTTAAAACTAACAAACCGTGCTCTTAGTCATCAAACAATTGCAATTCATCTTATTTTCGGGAAGGGTCTATGTAAGATCTTTGATTTAGCAAACTCCACATACTCAACTATCATTTAATCTTTCACAATTGCTAACACTCATGTGATATTTATGGGTTCAAAGTTTTAATCGGACATAGAGAAAGATAGGGTCTTATAGTTTCACCTCCCAACCTTTTACCTCAAGGGTAATGTCAACAATAATAATTTATGAAAACCTACATCCAAGTGGATATATATATCCGGATCGCTCCAACACAAAGTGCTTGCCAAAGGAAAAAGTGTAAAAAGTAAAGGTGATAATCACCATGACTCTTGTATAAGGGTAGAAGATAAAATTAAAAGATAGGCCCTTCGCAGAGGGAAGCAGAGGTTGTCATGTGCTTTTATGGTTGGATGCATAAAATCTTAATGCAAAAGAACGTCACTTTATATTGCCGCTTCTGATAATGACCTTTATTATGCAGTCCGTCGCTTTTATTTCTTCCCGATAGTTTTGAAGACGAAAGAGGGGATGCCTTCCGAGGCATCCCCAAGCTTAGGCGCTTGAGTCTTCCTTGAATATTACCTTAGGGTGCCTTGGGAATCCCCAAAGCTTAGGGTCTTTCCACTCCTTATTCTCCTCATATCGATATCTCACCCAAAACTTGAAAACTTCAATCACACAAAACTTAACGGAACTTCGTGAGATGGGTTAGTATGATAATGCGTAAACCATTCACTTTGGTAGTGTCAAAGACAAGATTCATAATTTTTATCACACAATGCCTACTGTACCATATCATTTCTACAATTTATATTGGGAAATATAAGCCATAGAAACTAGAAAACAAGCAAACTATGCGATGAAAACAGAATCCGTCAGATACAGAACAGTCTGTAATGATCTGAACAACAACCATACTTCTGCTACTCCAAAAATTATGAAATAAATTGGTAGACGTGAGGAATTTGTCTATTAATCTTCTGAAAAAAGAATCAACTCAAAATCTCTCTTCTGTAAAAAATCGTAGCTAATCCCGTGAGCGCAAAGTTTCTGCTTTTTTACAGTAAGATCACATTAACTTTCACCCAAGTCTTCCCAAAGGTCTTACTTGGCACTTTATTGAAACAAAAGCTATAATACATGATTACTACTGTAGCTTAATCATGTGAACACACAAAAACAGTAAGGGTAAATATTGGGTTGTCTCCCAACAAGCGCTTTTCTATAATGCCTTTTAGCTAGGCATGATGATTTCAATGATGCTCTCATAAAAGATAAGAATTGAAACATAAAGAGAGCATCATGAAGAATATGACTAGAACATTTAAACCTAAACCACTTCCTATGCCTAGGGATTTTGTGAGCACACAATTTATAGGAACAAGGATCAACTAGCGTAGGAAGGCAAAACAAGTATAACTTCAAAACTTTAAGGACATAGAGAGGAAACTTGATATTATTGCAACTCCTACAAGCATATATTCTTTCCTCATAATAATTTTCAGTAGCATAATGAAATGAATTAAACAATATAACCATCACATAAAGCATTCTTTTCATGATCTACAAGCATAGAAAATTTTCTACTCTCCACATAAGCAAAATTCTTCTCATTCGGAATAATGGGAGCACACTCAACAGAATAACGGTCATGTGAGGCAGAATCCAATTGAAAATTAAAATCATGATGACAAGTTTCATGGTTAACATTATTCTTTATAGCATACATGTCATCACAATAATCATCATAGATAGCAGCTTTGTTCTCATAATCAATTGGAACCTCTTCCGAAATAGTGGAATCATTAATTCCTAAAGTTGACACTCTTCCAACCCCACTTTAGATTATAGTATTATTCATACCCCAAAAGATATAAGTGAAGTTCATGTAGCATTCTACAATTAATATAGACTAACCAATATCCAAGCTCAAAATATATAAGTGAAGCACACGAAGCATTCTATAAAACCTTACTCAAAAGATTTAAGTGAAGCACAAAGAGAAATTCTATAAGATCATACTTAAAAGATATAAGTGAAGCACATGAAGTATTCTATAAATCAATGAAGGGCTATCTCATACTAGCATGGTTCTTAAAGGAGAAACAAAAACACAAAGGACACAAATCATGTGAACAAAACAAAAACCGAGGTATACCGATAATTGTTGAAGAAGAAAGATGGGATGCCAACCGGGGCATCCCCAAGCTTAGATGCTTGAGTATCCTTGAAATATTTACTTGGGGTGCCTTGGGCATATCCAAGCTTGAACTCTTGCCTCTCTTTATTCTTCTCATATTGATAGCTCCTCGATCTTCGAACACTTCATCCACACAAAACTTTAACAAGAACTTTGTGAGATCCGTTAGTATAATAACGCAAATCACTACCTTTAGGTACTGTTGCAAACTTATTAAAATTTCATATTAGAACTATATCTACTGTATTCCAACTTCACCATGGTTCATACCCCCCAATACTACCCATAGATTCCTCAAAATAAGCGAACAACACATAGAAAACAGAATCTGTCAAAAACAGGACAGTCTGTAGTAATCTGGAACTTCAGTATACTTCTGTAACTCCAAAAAATCTAAAAAAATATGAAAATTTAAAAAAACTGTACATAAGTAATGTGAAAGAAGTTTCAGACCCATTTGACTTTCTAGTAAAAAATGCAAATTCACGCGCTATAGCCAAAGTTTCTGTTTTTGTACTGCACATAGTAAACAAGCAATCTAATCATCCTAAAACCGAAGCTTGGAACATTATTTTTATAATACAATGGATATACACAAGGGGATAATTATTCTCAGAGTAACTTCCATTAAATTTTTTACATTGTTTCCATGAGCATGAACACAAGTGTCCAAGGTCGACCCTCACTTCTCCAATGCATAACCTTCCAATCACTTCTCTCATTAAAAACTTTTTAGGCATGAGAGGCAAGTAATTTTTTTATTTTCATTCTTTAAAAAAAATTGTATGTTTCACACAAAACTAAGCAAAACTAAAAAGGGAAAACAAAAACTACTTAGTGAAGAAAGCCAACAAGCATACACGAAAATATCAACCCCACGCTATTGCTCCCCGGCAACGGCGCCAGAGAAGAGCTTGATAATCCCCAAGTGCAGGGAATCATCGTAGCAATTCCCAATGGTGGAAGTGATAAGTATGGAGTGTCGAACCCACAAGGAGCTAAAGGTAATATCAATATTCTCTCAAGTCCTATCTGCCACTGATATGACTCTACGTACACCGAACGTTTGCTTCCAACTAGAAACGATAAAATAAAACTACGTTGTGGGTATGAAGAGGATAACTTTGCATGGTATCGGAGAGCTAAAATATAAAAGTAGGTGATTTTATCATAAAGTTAGAATATATTACTAAATACTATAAATAGTGAGTGTGGAATAACGATGGGTCGGTGTGCGGAATTATCCTAGGCAATCGTTAACAAGACCGGTAGTCGTCATTGCAATTTCATATGAGGGAGAGGCATAAGCTAACATACTTTCTCTTCTTGGATCACATGCACTTATGATTAGAACTCTAGAAAGCATCCGCAACTACTAAAGATCATTAAGGTAAAACCCAACCATAGCATTAACATATCAGGTCCCCTTTATCCCTTCCGCAACAACCCCCTTACTCGGGTTTATGCTTCTGTCACTTAAGCAACCCCCTATAAGCGAATCATGAACGTATTGCAACACCCTACAACGGGAATCCCTCATGCTTGCGCGACACGGAGGGCACAATAGGACAACACCAAAATAAAACATACAACTCGTACCAATCTAGATCATCAATCAACCCAAAGACAAAGGATATCCACTCAAAACATCATAGGATGGCAACACATCATTGGATCATAATATGTGGCATAAAGCACCATGTTCAAGTAGGGATTACAGCGGGGTGCGGGAGAGTGGACCGTGTAAAAGAGATGAGGATGGTGATGTTGATGAAGAGGATCACCGCGGCGATGTTCACCTCCCGCTGGCACTCCGGCGCCACCGAGAGAGAGGAGTAGAGGTTCTCCCCCTTGTGCTTCCTCCTTCATGGCCTCCCCCTGGATGGGGAGGTTCTCCCTCTGGATCTTGGCCTTCATGGCGATGATGGCCCCTCCGGGATCCTCCTCCATGTCCTCTGGTGATGATGGCCCCCTCCGGCAGGGTGCCAGAGAGGGCCTAGATTGATTTCTCGTGGCTATAGAGGCTTGCAGCGGCGAAACTTCCGGTCTAGGTTATTTTCTGGAGGTTTGGGTATTTATAGGAGAGGTTGGCATCGAGAACAAGTCAGGGGGGCCCACGGGAAGTCCAGGAGGCACAGGGCACGCCCGCCACCCTCATGGGGCCCATGGGCCTCCCCTCCGGTAACTCTTCGTTCCAGTATTTTTTATATTTTCCAGAAAAATTCTCCGTTGATTTTCATCGCATTCCGAGAACTTTTATTTTTGCACAAAAATAACACCACGGTAGTTCTGCTGAAAACAGCGCCAGTCCGGGTTAGTTCTAATCAAATCATACCAAAATCATATAAAACTATTGTAAACAGGGCATGAATACTTCATAAATTATAGATACGTTGGAGACGTATCACATCCCCGAGCTTAATTCCTGCTCGTCCTGGAGTAGGTAAATGATAAAAACAAAATTTTTGATGTGGAATGTTGCCTAACATGTTCATGACATATTCTTTTCTTTGTAGCATGGACATTCAGACTTTTATATGGTTCAAAGCAATAGTCTAGTTTTGACATGAGGACTTTAGTACTCAAGCATATGAACAAACAACCATGTCTTTCAAAATATCAATACTAAAGCAAGTTATCCCTAGCCCATTATGCTCAATCATTGATCCATTCATAAAACACACTCGCATATTAGCCACACCCAATGCTTAAGTACGATCATAGTGCCCCTTAGTTGGTGCTTCATAAGAGAAGATAGAGACTCCAAATAAAAATAAAATTTGCATAAAGTAAAAGAAAGGCCCTTCACGGAGGGAAGTAGGGATTTGTAGATGTGCCAGAGCTCAAAGAGAAAAAGATAGAGATAAAAACATTTTGGGTGGCATGCTTTTCCTGTCAACGAAAACGATCGAGTAGTTCCCAATACTTTCCATGCTAGATATATCATAGGCGGTTCCCAAACAGAAAATAAAGTTTATTCCTTTTTCCACCATACTTTCACTTTCCATGGCTAACCGTATCCACGGGTGCCTTCCACACCAACACTTTCCATGGAATTTATTATTTGAAAACATAAAGTAAATTCATTTTTCATTTCGGGATTGGGCATCCCTAATACCTTTGTCGTACTCTCGTGCAATGACAAGTGAATAAACACTCATCTTGAGAATAACACATCTAGCATGAAAATATATTAGCCACCCCCTACCATTTCATGAGCAGTACGAGCACGCAAAAGAGAAATTTATTTTGAAAATTAGAGATGGCACATACAAATTTTCTTAGAATGGCAAAAGCACACAACGCAAAGAAAACAGAACAACCTATTGCAATCTGGATATTTCGAATACTTCTGTAGCTCCAAAAATTCTGAAAAATTAGGACAATGTCAACAATTTCTATATCAATCTTGTTTAAAACATTCAGAATATTTCATCGCTTCTGTGATTTTTAAAAATTATTTTACTGGACGCAAAAGTTTCTGTTTTCTAACAAGATCAAAGCAACTATCACCCAATATGATCCCAAAGGCTTTGCTTGGCACAAACACTAATTAAAACAAAAAAACACAATCATAACAGTAGCATAATTGTGCAAACACTCAAGAACATAAAGAAAAAGACAAAAATAAATTTTATTCATTGGGTTGCCTCCCAACAAGCGCTATCGTTTTACGCCCCTAGCTAGGCATAATGCATAGATTCAAGTATTGTCATCTTTATTTCTAGATCCATAAGATGACCTCATGATTGATTCATATGGTGGTCTAATTCTTGTTCTTGGGAAGTGTTCCATACCCTTCCTTAGTGGAAATTGAAATTTAACATTGCCTTCTTTCATATCAATCATGACACCAATAGTGCGTAAAAACGGTCTACCAAGAATAATTGGACAAGACGGATTGCAATCAATATCAAGAATAGTAAAATCTATGGGCACATAATTCCTATTTGAAAGAATAATAACATCATTAATTCTTCCCATAGGCTTTTTTATAGTAGAATCCGCCAAGTGCAAATTTAGAGAACACTCTTCAATATCGGTAAGACCAAGCACATCACATAAAGATTTCGGAATTGTGGAAACACTAGCACCCAAGTCACATAAAGCAAAACACTCATAATTTTTAATCTTGACTTTGATAGTAGGTTCACATTCATCATGTAATTTTCTAGGAATTGAAATCTCTAATTCCAACTTTTCTTCTAAAGCTTTCATCATAGCACCAACAATATGTTTAGTAAAAGCTTTATTTTGTTGATAAGCATGGGGTGAATTTATCATGGATTGCAACAAAGAAATACAATCAATCAAAGAGCAACTATAATAATTAAAGTCTTTGTAATCCAAAAGAGTGGGCACATCACTAGTTAAAGTTTTGACCTCTTCAAACCCACTTTTATCAATTTTCTCAACAAGATTTTCACCCTTCGAATTATCGGGACGCCTTCTAGCTAAAGTTGACTCTTCTTAAGTCCCTTTATTATCAATCTTAAATTTACTAAACAAAGAATCAATAGAAGAAACACTAATCATTTTAAGATCTTCATCACTTTTATGAAAGCAATCACTAGTAATTCCTCTAAAAATTCTCTTCTAGCTCTAAGCATAGCGGTTCTTTTCTTACTTTCATCCAGAGAAACATAAAGAGACTTAATTGATTCCTGAACCGTAGGCACAAAAATTTTCATCTTGAGATTTTCTACATCATGAGAAATTCTATCAATACTTCTGGACATATCATTAATCTTATTCAGCTTTTCTTCTATTGTAGCATTGAAAACTTTTTGAGTATTGATAAATTCTTTAATATTATTCTCAAGATCAGAGGTGTTCCTATTATTATTATAAGAAGTATTACCATAGGAATTACCATAATTCTTAGAGCAATTACTAGGAAAAGGCCTAGGATTAAAATTACCTCTATAAGCATTGTTATTGAAATTGTTTTGCGAGATAAAATTCACATCTATGTCATGACTATTTTGCTCAATCAAAGTAGACAAATGAACATCATTAAAATCAATAGGAGCACTTTTATTAGCAACCAATTTCATAAGAGCAGCAACTTTATCACTCAAAGAAGAAATTTCTTCAACCGAATTAACTTTTTTACTAGTAGGAGCTCTTTCGGTACGCCATTGTGAATAATTTGCCATAATATTATCAAGCAATTTGGTGGCTTCACACAAAGTAATTTCCATAAAATTACCACCCATGGCGGAGTCCAAAAGATTTCGAGAAACAAAATTCAACCCCGCATAAATTTTTTGTATGATCATCCAAAGATTTAACCCATGAGTTGGGCAATTCCTTAGCATTAATTTCATCCTTTCCCAAGATTGTGCAACATGCTCATGTTCAAGTTGCTTGAAATTCATGATGTGGGTTCTAAGGGAAATAATTTTTGCGGGCGGAAAATACTTACTAATAAAGGCATCTTTGCACTTATCCCAAGAATAGATACTATTGCGAGGAAAAGAAGAAAACCAAATTTTTGCATGATCTCGCAAAGAAAACAGGAATAATTTCAACTTCACAATATCATTGTCCACATCTTTTTTCTTTTGCATATCGCATATTTCCACGAATGTGGTAAGATGGGATGCGACATCCTCATTAGGAGTACCATAAAATTGATCTTTCATAACAAGATTCAACAAAGCAGCATTAATATCACAAGACTCCGCACTAGTGGCGGGAGGAGCAATCGGAGTGCTAATAAAATCATTGTTGTTGGTATTGGAGAAATCACACAACTTGGTGTTCTCTTGAGTCGTCGTTACTACGCAACAAGATCGCACTCGAAAACAGATCTGACGAGAAAAGGTGAACGAAAAAGAGGGCGAATAAAACGGAAAATTTTGGTGAAGTGGGTGAGAGGAAAACGAGAGGCTAAATGGAAAATAATGTAAATTGCAAGGAGATGAGATTTGTGATTAGGAACCTGGTACATGTTGATGATGTCTCCCGGCAACGGCATCAGAAATTCCTTTTGATGTTTGCTTGAACTACGTCGGTATTTCCCAAAGAGGAAGGGATGATGCAGCACAACAACGGTAGGTATTTCCCTCAGTGATGAGACCAAGGTTATCGAATCAGTAGGAGAACCACACAATACTACATGAATGGCACCTGCACACAAATAACAAATACTCGCAACCCAATGTATTAAAGGGGTTGTCAATCCCTTTCGGGTAACGGCGCCAGAAATTGGCAAGTAGACGGGATAAAAAATTGTGATAGATTGGTAGATGCAAATAAAAGCAAATAAAATTCAGTGAGGTATTTTTGGGTTTTTGATAATATAGATCTGAAAAGAAAAGCAAATAAAAATAGATCGCGAAGGCAAATATAATAAAGAAGAGACCCGGGGGCCGTAGATTTCACTAGTGGCTTCTCTCGAGAATAATAACATACGTGGGTAAACAAATTACTGTTGGGCAATTGATAGAACTTCAAATAATCATGACGATATCGAGGCAATGATCATTATATAGGCATCACGTCCAAGATTAGTAGACCGACTCATGCCTGCATCTACTACTATTACTCCACACATCGACCGCTATCCAACATGCATCTAGTGTATTAAGTTCATGGAGAAATGGAGTAATGCAAGAAGAACAATGACATGATGTAGACAAGATCTATTTATGTAGAAATAGACCCCATCTTGTTATCCTTAATAGCAACGATACATACGTGTTGGTTCCCCTTCTGTTGCTGGGATCAAGCACCGTAAGATCGAACCCATCACAAAGCACCTCTTCCCATGGCAAGAAAAACCGATCTAGTTGGCCTAACTAAACCAAAGATTCGAAGAAGAAATACAAGGCTGTAAGTAATCATGCATATAAGAGATCAAAAGACTCAAATAACTTTCATGGATAAAAACATAGATCCAACCATAAACTCAAAGTTCATCGGATCCCAACAAACACACCGCAAAAAAGAGTTACATAAAATAGTTCTCCAAGAGACCATTGTATTGAGAATCAAAAGAGAGAGAGAGAGAGAGGAAGCCATCTAGCTACTAACTACAGACCCGTAGGTCTACAATGAACTACTCACGCATCATCGGAGAGGCACCAATGAGGATGATGAAAACCTTCGTGATGGTGTCTAGATTGGATCTGGTGGTTCTGGAACTTGCGACGGCTGGAATTGATTTTCGTTGACTCCCCTAGAGTTTCTGGAATATTGGGTATTTATAGAGCAAAGAGGCGGTGCGGGAGGCCACCAAGGTGGGCACAACCCACCTAGGCGCGCTTGGGCCCCCAGGCGCGCCCTGGTGGGTTGTGCTCCCCTCAAAGCACCCCATAGGTACTTTCTTGGCCCATCTGGTGTCTTCTGGTCTAGAAAAAATCCACAAAAAGTTTCACTGCGTTTGGACTCCGTTTGATATCGATTTCCTGCTATGTAAAAAACAAGCAGAAAACACAACTGGCACTGGGCACTATGTCAATAGGTTAGTCCCAAACAATGATATAAAGTTTCTATAAAATGATTGTAAAACATCCAAGAATGATAATATAACAGCATGGAACAATAAAAAATTATAGATATGTTGGAGACGTATCACCGCCCACGCCCAGCTCGTGGCGGCCTATTCCAAAGATATGGCAGATGCAGATGGTGAGATGCTTGCCGAGTGTGGTGCGACGAATGCCATGGAGCCCCTTCCCCAGGAGATCGTCGGGCGTAGATCGACGAGCACCAGCCGTAGTAGTACTCTTTGTTTTGTTTAATTAAGAGCGTCGGTCTTTAATTTTTTAGAGTAATATTTAGGTCAGCTAGCTCTGTTTAATTGCTGAACTTGCTCAATTAATAAGTGTGGGTGTGATGTAGTCTCCTTTGTGTACCCAAATTATGCAATGACGTGGATGACCACTGTAACCAGGGAAATTCGAACCAAAATATTCACGTTCAAACTCATTACATACGGGTTAAGCTATATGAATCGTTTGCGATGTCCACATATCGTACATAGTGCTGAATAAGGGATCGTGTCTGATGACACTTTGCGCGCCAGTTTTTCGCTAAACCGATTCAAAAATTTTGGCTTCCGTGGAAATATCTACCTCCTCGCCCCTCCCCCTTACCAAAAGCCACATTTCCCCTGTTTCGGCCTTCCTTTCCAAGTTGAAAACTTCACTCCTTGCTTGCAGCGCCACCTCCTCGCCGGCGACTCGCCTTCATGTTGCCCGGCCTTGTCTATCTAGGCAGGTAATCCACACCCGACCCCCATCCTCCTCCTCCTTCCACATCCCACATGCCTCGACCATCGGCACGACACCTTCCACCCAAATCACCAACCCCTCCACCAAATAAGTGCCGCCCTAAGCCATGGTGCACGCAGTATAGCCAGGAGCTCAAGGAGCATTTGGCAGCGGAGAAGCAAATTGCTGCCGCATGCATGGATGAGGTTGCGATGGCTGCCATTCGTGCCGACCCCCAGATCTTGGAGGAGCACCTCGCCATCAAGGCCACCGTTGACACCCCGCGTGCCAATGCCGCGACGCGGTTGGCTGCTTTAAACGACAGTTCGTGGCATTTTCTCGAGGCCACCCTCGGTGCCTTCGACGAAGACTACGAGGTGTTTTCTCAGCATGCACGTGCTTACCTCAACTCGAGAGCTAGCAGGTTGGTGCTCGGAGCGGCTCATGCAACTCACCACTACGACGAGGGCACCCACGATGTGGAGGCCTCACCCTCTTCCATGTCCAAGGAGCCAATCATCATCGATATCTCTGACGATGAGGAGTAGCTTGTCTTATTAGCTCACTATAAGGACCCATGTTCAGTTTGCTAGCTACGCCCGTTAAGCATGCTCGGTTTACCCGTTGCATGTGCTGCTCCTGCCTTTCCTTAGCAAATTCTAGTGAATTGTGCTATCTACTTTTACCATGCAATATGTTGCTCTAGTGTATTTTTTCTATGTCGTGCAATGTGGTGCTCGCTTATTAACTGTTTGGTTAATTAGTTGTCGTGTTCAGTTAACTGTTTGGTTCAATTCTACAAATGTGATGTCCAATTCTTCAGGGTGCAATTTTGTATTGTCTTCCATGTGAGAAATAAATCGAATTTATCTTTACAAAATACATGAGAAACAAATACAATTTCTATATTTCCAAGTTGTCAAACATGCTTGGTTTGGTTAACTGTCTGATCTTCTAGTATGTTATACATTGTGCAATGTGGTGCTCATTTAACATTTGGTTCATTTGTTGTGGTGTTTAGTTTAACTGTTTGGTTCAATTCTGCAATGCGATGTTCAATTGTTGTGGGTGCATTCTGTTATTGTATACCATGTGAGAAATAAATCGAATTTGGCTGTACTAAATACATGAGAAACAAATACAATTGCTATATTTCCAAGTTGTTAAGCATGCTTGGTTTGGTTAACTGTCTGATCTTGTATTAGGAGTATGTTATATTGTGCAATGTGGTGCTCAGTTATTGTTTGGTTCATTTGTTGTGGTGTTTAGTTAACTGCTTGGTTCAATTCTGCAATGCGATATCCAATTGTCGTGGGTAGAATTTTGTATTGTTGTGCATGTGAGGTCAAATTTGGCTGCACTTAATACACGAGAAACATATACAATTGCTATATTTCCTAGTTCTTAATCATGCTTGGTCTGGATAAATGGGTTTTCCATGTGGCTTGAATTAATCTGATGAATCTGCAATGTGCTTACTTTTCATCAACATATTTTACGAATAGCATGCGAACCCTCACTTAACCCGATCACTAACTACCTTATATGTGTTGCAGGGAAACAATGGTAAGAACTAATGTTTACAATTGAGGTTTGCACATGCATGGTCCTTTGTCTAATAGCACATTATTGTGCAATTACAGGAACCATTCTAATATTTAGATTTTTAACAATTTGGTCTTGCACATGTAGGTCCTGCTGTCAGAGGTTTTGACCCACTGTTCGACCCTTTTTGCATATGGGGAAATGAGCTGTCCATGAATATCGGTCAAGTCAAGAAACTCAGAAAGATTGTTAGGATAAAGAAATTAGCGACAAAAAAACAACAAGAATTTTGTCTGCACAATGAAGAAGACATCAATTCACTACAGGATGGTACTAACTATTATACCTCGCCTTTTTTATTCCTTTGCCCCATTTCCAATATAGAGAAGATATTAATGCACATCCTTGTTTCCAGGCCTTTCCAAAGCAGTTCACTGATGATTACCTCTCAAACCACCTGTATGGTCAGGAGGTGAGGAAGGTATTCATACAACACGCATGGTTCAATATTGAAGTGTTCCTGAAGAGGACGAAGGATGGACAGTCAATCATCCAGTGGCCTAAAGTTGCAAAGACATTCAACATCAATGAAGGCTCAATGTTCGCCTTCCGCTTCAGCAGTTTTCCAGATGCGATTCATCTATCTATGTATCGTCTATGATGCTAATTTTGAAAGGTTATAGATGTTGCATGTGAAACTTGGTGCCGGTGCAGTTGTGTAATGGGGTAGCAGAGTGCTGAAGCTGTATGATGCATTTCAATTATGAAATCCTGCTTCCTTAATATGAAAATGAAATATATTGTGTGCTTAATATGAAATGTCAATTAGATTAATAAATGAATTATTAATAATGGAACAATTAGCCTGCTAATGACCAATTAGCCTGCTAATTGGGTTTTTCTATTGCAAACGGTTATTGAGAAAACACCGTGGGAGATGACCTCAGGTAATGCACACAGTTTCTAGGAATAAACCGGGTTGGATCAATGAACAATCACACACGGCATCCTCTTGAAAACTGTTTGCGTTAGGCCACCTTGCGCAAACGTTTACCACATAAAAAGTGTGTGTGATGGATAGTCTTTGCCACACAGTTTCTTCTACGCACCGTGTGTGTTGCATTCAATAACGCAAACGACAAAATTGTTAATATCGTGTGCAATGGCAATACTATCACAAACGATTTAGTGGGGAAAATTGTGTGTGATGCAACTGCGAACATAAACGTTTTCCTTGGAGTGACTGTGTGGGATGTATATACGAACGAAAACGTACTTCTTGGATTAACTGTGTGGGATGTACATACTAACGAAAATGTACTCCTTGGATTGATTGTGTGCACTGTACATACGAACGGAAACATTTAGCCGGGACTGACTGTGTGGGATGTACTTATGATCGGAAACGATTTGACCCGTATAATTGTATTTTTCAGCACAATTGTACGTATAATCGTATTTGATCGCTCGCCCATCGCACACGACCTCACTTTGCCGAGCGTGTTTAACTAGAGGGCCTATCCCCGACGGTTTCTGGGTCGTGTGGGAAGGACCCCCCTATCGCAGTCACTCACTTGGCGACGGTTCAAGACGCCGTCGCGAAAAGGGGTTAAAAATCGTTTGTATAGCACCTCGCTATACCAGTGTAGGTCAGCCACTTAAACATGCTTAGTGCTTGCTGCAACCTCACCACTTAACCATGTCATACCCATAAGCTTTGTTAGTCTTGATATCATGGAATGAGATTGCTGAGTCCTCGTGGCTCATAGATTACTACTAGAATAGCTGTAGGTACCAATACAGATACAGGTGATGGTACAGAGCTCGAGTGGGAGTATGACGAGGATCGTGGTCATATGTATGTTTTGTTTCCGGATGATCAACAACCGCTTCTAGTTGGGTCGATCGTTCTTGTAGCATGGGTGGTTATGTCTTTCTCGTTTGATTTCATCTTTAGTCGGACCCTTCTCTTCTCTTTGGATGAATGTATGAATGATTGAATATTATGATGTAGACATGTGGTGAGTGTAAGCCTTTACCTAGTATTCTCTCTTGTTCATTACATCATTTGTGCGAAGATATAGCCATCCTTGCGACGGGCCTAATATGTGCTTATGCCCCTAAGTCGTGCCTCGACAGGTGTGGGATATAATCGCATATTGGGTGTTACAAGTTGGTAATCACAGCCATCCCGACGTTAGGGGCCTTTGCTTGATCAAACCTTTGTCGTTGTCTAGTCTAGAACGAAAACTATTTTGAGTCCTATATATATATATATATATATATATATTTTACTCCTCATCCCCTTCGTCGTTCTGGTGAGGATTCGTAACGTAGGTGTTTTGGTTCTATTACTCTTCTCACTCAATTTTTTTAGGATCACGCGGGTATTTTGGAATCGTTGTGATACCATTGTGAAGGGAACTATGTTCTTGGTGCCTCCTGACATTTAGGGGTTGTGGCAGTGTCCCAAGGACTTGAGCTCCGAGGTGTTGTCATCACATTGCTTATTGTTTCAGTTTTGGGATACCAGAGGACGCCGACATCGAGGGTGCTTCTACACTACTAGTGGTGAGAGTAGTTTGGCGCCACCCAGTATTGGGGAGAGCAACCAGATGTATTGCCACAACTAGTATAGATGTTGTTTTTCAAAGATCTAAGGTACACAAGTTTCCAAGATTCTTGGTAATGTGTTGAGGAGGCGGTACATTTGGAGCGTAGAATTCTGCTAGGAGTTTTGTGATGATATTTTGCTCCTTGTACTTGTTATACCGGATTGCATAACCAAAATTTCAGGAGTTCCTAGGTGGGAGTTAAAGTAGTTACCCAGGATATCTTTCTAACAAATGCATGATATGAGGTTGGGGTTTGACGTCTAGTGGTCCGCCTGTCCACGGTCATTTTTACAGTGGTCTCGTTGTGTCTTAAAGAGCCTTGTGTAGCTTTGCTATGGCTCGGGGACGCTTCGTAAGTCATGTACACTGCCTTGTACGTTATTGTCACTATACGATCGAGCCCGTGTGGGCTCCACCATGAAAATTTCAGACGAAATCTCTATCATTTGTTTGTTCCAGTCGTTACCTTGTTTGTTTAATCCTATGTTGATTCCAAGTGTCTTCTCAATTAGTTGATGGATCATCTTACCTTCGGAATGCACTCGTTCAATTTTTTTTGTTTGGATGCCAGTTGTGAAGACTTGTGTTGCAATCTATCTGGCCTTTTGATTCAGCTTGGATATTCCTCAATTGTGATGCTAACAGTTGTCTCCATCTTCAGGAGGGCTCCCGCAACTCGTATGAATCCGGACCGTAATGATGGAGGCAACGAAGAACACCCACCCTCCCCACCTCCACCTCCGCAGAGCTTTGATGGCGGCCGCCAATGCCAACACTCAGATGTTGCTTCAGATCATGCAAGAGCACAACCAAGGCAATCAAGACCAAGGCAACAATAACAATCAGCCTCAATTCGCTACTCTCAATCAGCTCCACGCAAATCAGCCCAAGACATTCAGTGCTTGTGCCAAGCCGATGGATGCCGAAGATTGGCTCGTGGACATCAACAAGCATTTTGAGTGCAGTAATGTCAAACCTGAGGACTACGTCAAGTTCCCTTCCTTTCAACTCAAGAACCTGGCTTTGATACCAACTTGTAACAGCCAATATGCGATTATATCCCACACGTGTCTAGGCACGACTTAGGGGCATAAGCGCATATTAGGCCCGTCGCAAGGATGTTTATATTGTTTACAAACCATGTAATGAACAAGAGAGAATACTAGGTAAAGGCTTACACTTGCCACGTGTCTACAACATAACATTCAATCATTCATACATTCACCCAAAGAGAAGAGTAGGGTCCGACTACGGACGAAATCAAATGAGAAAGACATAGCCACCCATGCTACAATCCCGATCGACCCAACTAGAAGCGGCTACTGATCGTCCAAAAACGAAACATACATACGACCACAACCCTCGTCATACTCCCACCGGAGATCTGTACCATCACGTGTATCTCTATCGGTACCTTCAACTGTTGTATTAGTAATCTGTGAGCCACGAGGACTCATGTTGTTGAAATATCTGCCTACCTTGTGTTTTGGAGATTGTTGACAAAAACAGATATGGACTGATTTGTTTGCTAGTGCATACAAAGAGATATAGTCCATACAGAACCAAAGAGAATGCTATCTCCAGTGCTATGTTCGAGGAACTTCACCAAAGTATATCTGCATTGCAGAGAAGAATGGGCTATATTTGATGAAGTTATGAAGATGAGATGTCTGATGTGAAGGACTTATCCCCTCGAAGATTTTATGCTGAAGCGAAGCATATGTTTCGGTATGGTCGTTCGACGGAACTGATTGCAGCGAATGGAAGTCGAAGACAAACAGAATACATAGTATTCATTTTCTTGTTCTTCTTTCACTTATTTGAATCATAGGACCTCCATACTATTAAGAGTGGTATAAGTTCTCGAAGCTTAGATCCGCTGTGATGCTTAGCCAAAACCTATGAAAGTTGCGAGAGAAATCTCTTTTGTGTTCTGAGCAAATACATGTCAGGAAGAGACTGTGATCTTCTTTGGTGCGAGACAGTTGTTTCAGAACGAGGAGTTAGCATTACTTGCGCTGCAAGTAATGTTACCATTGTGCTCAAATCCGACCATTGGACTCATGTCGTTCGGCCATTGGCTGCTATAGATGTCCAATTTGGTCTTTTCCCATCAGGGAAGGTGATACGACTCCGTCGTATCTACTTTTCATAACGCTTTTACTCTTGTTTGGACTCTAATTTGCATGATTTGAATGAAACTAACCCGGACTGACGCTGTTTTCAGCAGAACTACCATGGTGTTGTTTTTTGTGCAAAACTAAGAGTTCTCGGAATGGAACAAAACTTTTTGCAGAATTTTTATACAATAAAAGAAAAATACTGGAACCAAGAACCACCGGAGGGGGGTCCCTGGGGAGCACAACCCACCTGGGTGTGCCCCCAGGCACGCCCAGGAGGGTTGTGCCCACCTGGTGGCCTCGCAGACCCTGATTCCGACTCCATAAATACCTACTTTTCCAAAAACAAATGAGGGAGGAAGAATAATCTTGTTTCGTGATACGGAGCCGCCGCCACCTCCTGTTCTTCATCGGGAGGCCAGATCTGGAGTCCGTTTTGGGCTCTGGAGAGGGAGATCTTCGATCTTCGTCATCACCAACCGTCCTTCATCGCCAACTCCATGGTGCTCCCCACCGGGAGTGAGTAGTTCCTTCATAGGCTCGCTGGTCGGTGAGGAGTTGGATGAGATTCATCATGTAATCGAGTTAGTTTTGTTAGGTCTTGATCCCTAGTATCCACTTTGTTCTGAGATTGATGTTGATATGACTTTGCCATGCTTAATGCTTGTCACTTTGGGCCCGGGTGCCATGATTTTAGATCTGAACAGTTTATGTTATCACATTATATCTATATTCTAGATCCGATCTTGCAAGTTATATTCACCTATTACGTGCTATGATGCATAAACCCCAGAGTGACAGTATTTAGGATACTTTCCGGTGATGACTGTAGTTTGAGGAGTTCATGTATTCACTATGTGTTAATGCTTTGCTCCGGTTCTCTACTAAAGGGAGGCCTTGATATCCCTTTTCCATATGGACCCTGCTGCCACGGGAGGGTAGGACAAAAGATGTCATGCGAGTTCTTTCCATAAGCACGTATGACTATTTACAGAATACACATGGCTACATTATATTTATGAACTGGGGCTAGTTTCGTATCGCCCTAGGTTATGACTGTTATATGATGAATATCATCCAATGAATTCACTGATCCAATGCCTACAAATTTCTCTTATATTGTTCTTGCTAAGTTACTACTGCTAATGTTACTGTTACACTTGCTACAAAATCATTGCTATCACCGTTATCGTTACTATTGCTGTTGCTACTACTATCAAAACTATCATATTACTTTGTTGAAGATAATTAATCTCCAGGTGTGGTTGAATTGACAACTCAGCTGCTAATACTTGCAAATATAATTTGGCTCCCCTTGTGTCGAATCAGTATATTTGGGTTGAATACTCTACCCTCCAAAACTGTTGCAATCCTCTATACTTGTGGGTTATCATGACCTTTTTTGGCGCCGTTTTTTGACAAAATGACAGTAGGGGGAAACCCCTACTGTTTTTCATATATCTATATAAATGGGGAGTTTACATAGACATATCAGCCACACCAATTGTGTGATTCTATAGCCAAGCAGAGAGAGTAAGTATGCTAATGTAGTCTAGATGATAGATATATAGAAGGTGATCACAGCAGCTCTATGGGCTGCTTTAACCCTATGCTGGAGTAATAGCAGATCTTCTTTGAAGCGTTTGAGCCAAGATCCCACACTAGGAGTCAATCCTCTGAAGTGCTTATTGTTCCTCTCCTTCCATATGCTCCAAGCCGCGGTCAAGAAGGTTTCAAAGAAGAAAGGGTTTGACCAAGTGTCTTTTGTGGCATGAAGGAGAGTGAGTCGGCAGTCGAAGGGTGGCCAGTCAATGTGAAGTTTAGTCCAACAACTCTGACTCAATGGACATGTGAAGATCATATGGTCCACTGTTTCTTCAGTGTGTTGGCCGCAGAGGTTGCAATTAAAACTATCTCCTATATTATAGTGCCTTCTCTTTAGCATGTTGCGGGTATTGAGCTTGTCGTGGAATAGGAGCCAACCAAATATCTTGATCGTCATGGTGCATTTTGATTTCCAAAGTTGGTGGAAGGCGGGGTGGGCCTCCACATCACGAAAATAGTTGTTGTAATAATCTTTTGGTTTATAGTGTGCTGTTCCCCAAGCATAGTGCCAAACATCATTGAGTGACAGAGAGGGGGAAATCCCTCTTGATGACGTTTGTATATCACGGATCTCTTCAAGAGCTTTTGTTTAAACTGGTAGGTGAAAGGTCTCATGCAGGTTGGTGGTCATCATCGCATCAGCCACATATATATCTTCATGCACGACAAACAAGAACGCACGTGGGTGTGAGATCTGAAGCACCTCCTCCCTCCATAAATCTTTCCAAAAGAGGGTCGGCGTCCCATCCACCACATGCACTCGGGAGATCCCTCAGTAGGTGGGAGTCAGTTTGAGGATATCCCTCCACCAAAATGATCCAACAAGGTCAACAGCGTGTGGAATTTTGCCAACATAATGATTGTCCTAGATGAGGTTGACCCATGGTACATCCCGCCTGTTGAAGAACTTGTGTAAGAATTTTAGCAGCAGAGCCTCGTTGTGGATTTTCAAGTTGATCACTCCTAACCCCCCTTTTTTGTTGGGCCGACATACAATGTTCCATGTAGCAAGAGAGTTACATTTGTCTCCTTGTTCCGTTTTCTTAGTCCAAAGGCATTTGCGCCTAATTTTATTGAGTATCTCAATGAGTTTGCGTGGGAATTTAAGAGTGCACATGGCAAACACTAGAAGGGATGTGACCAAAGTGTTTAACCATGAGAGTTTACCGCCGTATGACATCATTGCAATGGTGGACGTAAGTTGTCCTTCCATTTTGCAAACCAAAGGCATAAGTTCCTGGATGGAAGGTCTGGTAGTACCAAGAGGGAGTCTGAGGTAGGTGAAAGGCATCGATCCAACTACGCAACCAAAGACTTTGGCAAGATTGGCTGTGGCTATCATGTCAAGGTTGATCGAGATTAGCATGGATTTGTGGAAGTTAATTTTGAGTCGAATGGAGGAAGCATAGTCTGATAGGATCTGTTTGACCAGGGTGGCTTGTCGTGTGCATGCAGGAAGGACAATGAGCGTGTCGTCCGCATATTGAAGGACCGGGTAATCAGTCAGCCCGTTGCATGGGAAAGGGAGGTTAATTCTGCCTTGTCTGAATGCGTCATTGATTGCTGCCTGAAGTAATTCCACTGCAAGGACAAAGATTAGTGGCGAAAGCGGGTCCCCTTGCCTAACCCGCATCGGCATTGAAATTGTCGGCCAAGTACGCCATTGAGAAGAACGGATGATCGACCGAAGTAAAAGAGGCACTTGATCCAAGAGATCCATCTGACATTAAGCCCCATGTGACACATGATATTGATCATGGGTTCATGCGCGATTGTGTCGAATGCCTTAGCGAAGTCAAGTTTGAGTAAAATGATTTCCCTACCAGATGCATGGCATTGATGAATATAGTGGTAAGCCATGCAAGGCTATCTTGGATAGTTTGCCCCTTGAGAAACCCTTACTGGTTGCGGTGTACCAGCTTGAGGATGATGCGTTGCAGCCGATTTGCTAATAACTTCGTGAGCAGTTTCAGACAACAATTGAGCAGGGTGATCGGTCTGTAGTCGTTGACTGATTCAGGCGAGTTAACCTTGGGCATAAGGGTGATGAGTCCATCATTGATGCCGGTGATGTCTAGATTCCCCTCATAAAATTGTGAGCAAAGAGAATAGAAATCATTTTTGATAATCGACCAGCATGCTTTGAGGAAAGCCCCGCTGAAGCCATCAGGCCCTAGAGCACGATCCGGGGGCATTTCGTTGATTACCCCATCGAATTCTTCAGGAGTGAATGGTCCTATGAGATGGTCGAGGTTGTCTGCGGGCTGGATGATTGAGGGCAAATCAAACTTCATATCACACTGTGCTGTGGTACGCAATCGGTTTTTGTATGTAAGATGAAGAAGGGCCTCTTTGTCAGGATGTTCATCAATCAGTCGATCATCTTCAGTGCGAAAGGAAGCAATGTTATTCTTATGAAATCTTTCGGTGGCAATGGCTTGAAAGAACTTAGTGTTCTCATCACCGAATTTGATCCATCGAATAGTACACCATTTTTTCCAATAAAGTTTCTGATATTTTAGCAGCTTGATAAGGTGTGCCTTAAGGACGTTTCTGAAGTTTGTTTCTGGAATCGTAAGACATCTTTTGTTTTTTAACTTGTAGAAGTCCGCCAGGACTGCATTGCAATTAGTGATCGCAATATATAGCCGCGAGACGTGTCTGCTCCATATCTTCAAGGCATGTCGAAGGGCTTTAAACTTGTGACACAGCGTGGTTGCAACATTTTTAGTGCGAACTGGCTTGTTCCATACCTCTTGCACCACTTCCATAAAACCCGCGTGTAATATCCAGTAGGAATCAAAGCGGAAGAGCTTGGTACGAGGGATTTTGGTTTCAATGGTTACCATGCATGGGATATGATCTGAGACAGTTTTGCCGAGAGGTTTAACTAGGGTTTTAGGGTAAGTGATACGTCTCCAACGTATCTATAATTTATGAAGTATCCATGCCATGTTTACAATAGTTTTATATGATTTTGGTATGATTTGATTAGAACTAACCCGGACTGACGCTGTTTTCAGCAGAACTACCGTGGTGTTGTTTTTGGGCAGAAATAAAAGTTCTCGAAATGCGATGAAAATCAACAGAGAATTTTTTCTGGAAAATATAAAAAATACTGGAACGAAGAGTTACCGGAGGGGAGGCCCGTGGGCCTCACGAGGGTGGAGGGCGCGCCCACACCCCTGGGGCGCGCCCCTGTGCCTCGTGGACTTCCCGTGGGGCCCCCTGACTTGTTCTCGACACCAACCTCTCCTATAAATACCCAAACCTCCAGAAAATAACCTAGATCGGAAGTTCCGCTGCCGCAAGCCTCTGTAGCCACGAGAAATCAATCTAGGCCCTCTATAGCACCTTGCCGGAGGGGGCCATCATCACCGGATGCCATGGTGGAGGATCCCGGAGGGGCCATCATCGCCATGAAGGACAAGGACCAGAGGGAGAACCTCTCCCAATCTAGGGGGGGAGGCCATGGAGGAGGAAGCACAAGGGGGAGAACCTCTCCTCCTCTCTCTCGGTGGCGCCGGAGTGCTATCGGGCGGTGATCGTCTTCATCAACATCACCATCCTCATCTCTTCTACGCGGTCCACTCTCCCGCACCCCGCTGTAATCCCTACTTGAACATGGTGCTTTATGCCACATATTATGATCCAATGATGTGTTGCCATTCTATGATGTTTTGACTAGATATCCTTTGTCTTTGGGTTGATTGATGATCTAGATTGGTATGAGTTGTATGTTTTATTTTGGTGTTGTCCTATTGTGCCCTCCGTGTCGCGCAAGCGTGAGGGATCCCCACTTAGGGTGTTGCAATACATTCATGATTCGCTTATAGTGGGTTGCTTGAGTGACAGAAGCATAAACCCGAGTAAGGGGGTTGTTGCATATGGGTTAAAGGGGACTTGATATGTCAATGCTATGGTTGGGTTTTACCTTAATGATCTTTAGTAGTTGCGGATGCTTGCTAGAGTTCCAATCGTAAGTGCATATGATCCAAGAAGAGAAAGTATGTTAGCTTATGCCTCTCCCTCATATGAAATTGCAATGACGACTACCGGCCTTGTTAACGATTGCCTAGGATAATTCCGCACACCGACCCATCATTATTCCACACTCACTATTTATAATATTTTGTAATATATTCTAACTTTATGATAACAGCACCTACTTTTATATTTTAGCTCTCCGATACCATGCAAAGTTATCCTCTTCATACCCACAACATAGTTTTATTTCTCGTTTCTAGTTGGAAGCAAATGTTCGGTGTACGTAGAGTCGTATCAGTGGCAGATAGGACTTGATAGAATATTGATCTTACCTTTAGCTCCTTGTGGGTTCGACACTGCATACTTACCACTTCCACCTTTGGGAATTACTACGATGATTCCCTGCACTTGGGAATTATCAAGCTCTTTTCTGGCGCCGTTGCCGTGGAGCAATAGCGTGGGGTTGATATTCTCGTGTGTGCTTGTTTGCTTTCTTCACTAAGTAGATTTTGTATTTCCTTTTTGTTTCTGTTTACTTGTGGGTGAAACATACAATTTTTATTAAAATAATGAAAATACAAAAAAAATTACTTGCCTCTCATGCCTAAAAGGTTTTTCAATAAGAGAAGTGATTGGAAGGTTATGCATTGGAGAAGTGAGGGTCGACCTTGAACACTTGTGTTCATGCTCATGGAAACAATGTAAAAAAATTCATGGAAGTTTCTCTGAAAATAATTATTCCCTTGTATATATCCATTGTATTAGAAAAATAATGTGCCCAACTTTGGTTTTAGGATGATTAGATTGCTTGTTTACTTTGTGCAGTACAAAAACAGAAACTATGGCTGTAGCGCGTGAATTTACATTTTTTTACTGGAAAGTCAAATGGGTCTGAACCTTTTTGCAGATTACTTCTGTACAATTTGTTTAAATTTTCATATTTTTGTAGATTTTTTGGAGTTACAGAAGTATACTAAACTTCCAGATTACTACAGACTGTCCTGTTTTTGACAGATTCTGTTTTCTATGTGTTGTTCACTTATTTTGATGAAACTATGGGTAGTATCGGGGGGTATGAACCATGGTGAAGTTGGAATACAGTAGATATAGTTCTAATATGAAATTGGATGAGTTTGCAATAGTACCTAAAGGTAGTGATTTGCTTTATTATACTAACGGATCTCACAAAGTTTTTGTTAAAGTTTTTTGTGGATGAAGTGTTCGAAGATCGAGGAGCTATCAATATGAGAAGAATAAAGAGAGGCAAGTGTTCAAGCTTGGGGATGCCCAAGGTACCCCAAGTAAATATTTCAAGGATACTCAAGCGCCTAAGCTTGGGGATGCCCCGAAAGGCATCCCCTCTTTCGTCTTCAAAACTATCGGTATACCTTACTCAGAGCTATATTTTTATTCGTCACATGATATGTGTTTTGCTTGGAGCGTATTTTTAATCTTACTTGATGTTTGAATAAAATCATTGGATCTGAAATCTTGAATTAAAAGAATACTCCCCTGGCTAGTTAATTATTTGACTACTCAGTGTTCTTCACTTATATCTTTTTGGAGTAGTTGGTCATTTACTCACTTGCTTCACGTATATCCTATGAGTAAATGGTTGAACGAATTGAATATCATAAATCCGAATTTATATACGTTTCATATGCTTATAACATGGGGGGTAATGACTGCACACATAATAAGTATAGGTAGTAAACTTATTGAAAGTTAGCAAACGCAGAATTGGTCACTTGAACAATTC
Organism: Triticum aestivum; assembly: GCF_018294505.1. Classification (NCBI taxonomy): domain Eukaryota; kingdom Viridiplantae; phylum Streptophyta; class Magnoliopsida; order Poales; family Poaceae; genus Triticum; species Triticum aestivum. The sequence continues at coordinate 325,572,146 of NC_057802.1, read as the reverse complement.
ATGAAAGAATATTGAAGGAAGAGAGATTTCACATATAAATATACTATCTTGGACATATTTTGTAATTGTGAGCACTCATTAAAATATGACATGCTAAAAATTTGATGTTGGACAAGGAAGACAACTTAATGGGTTATGTTTTCCTATATCCAAAACGTTATATTGTCTTGGATCATCCAACATGTTGAGCTTGCCTTTCCCTCTCATGCTACCCAAATTCCTTGCACCAAGCAGAGATACTACTTGTGCTTCCAAACGTTCTCTAACCCAGTTTTGCCATGAGAGTCCACCATACCTACCTATGGATTGAGTAAGATCCTTCATGTAAGTTGTCATCGGTGCATGCAATAAAAATTGCTCTCTAAATATGTATGATCTATTAGTGCGAAGAAAATAAGCTTTATACGAACTTGTGATAGGGAAGAAATAAAAGCGACGGACTGCATAATAAAGGTCTTTATCACAAGCGGCAATATAAAGTGACATTCTTTTGCATTAAGATTTTGTGCATCCAACCATAAAAGCGCATGACAACCTCTGCTTCCATCTACGAAGGGCCTATCTTTCACTTTTATCTTCTACCCTTATACAAGAGTCATGGTGATCATCACCTTTCCTTTTTACACTTTTTCCTTTGGCAAGCACTTTGTGTTGGAGCGATCCGGATATATATATCCACTTGGATGTAGGTTTTCATAAATTATTATTGTTGACATTACCCTTGAGGTAAAATGTTGGGCGACGAAACTATAAGCCCCTATCTTTCTCTGTGTCCGATTAAAACTTTGAACCCATGAAAATCACATGAGTGTTAGCAATTGTGAAAGATTAAATGATAGTTGAGTATGTGGAGTTTGCTGAATCAAAGCTCTTACATAGACCCTTCCCGAAAATAAGATGAATTGCAATTGTTTGATGACTAAGAGCACGGTTTGTTATTTTCAAGAAAGTTTATGATCTATACTTTAACATGTGAATAGCTTGTTACTTGATCATGAGAAGTTTCATGAGTTGAGCTACTGTTATGATATATAATGATGCTAGAAAAAGTGACTGAACTATCATTGATCAAACTTATGCACTTGCTAGCATTCACACTTCATAAATTATTTCTTTTATCATTTACCTACTCGAGGACGAGCAGGAATTAAGCTTGGGGATGCTGATACGTCTCCAACGTATCTATAATTTATGAAGTATTCATGCCATGTTTACAATAGTTTTATATGATTTTGGTATGATTTGATTAGAACTGACCCGGACTGACGCTGTTTTCAGCAGAACTACCGTGGTGTTGTTTTTGTGTAGAAATAAAAGTTCTCGGAATGTGATGAAAATCAACGGAGAATTTTTCTGGAAAATATAAAAAATACTGGAACGAAGAGTTACCGGAGGGGAGGCCCGTGGGCCCCATGAGTGTGGAGGGCGCGCCCACACCCCTGGGGCGCGCCCCTGTGCCTCGTGGACTTCCCGTGGGGCCCCCTGACTTGTTCTCGACACCAACCTCTCCTATAAATACCCAAACCTCCAGAAAATAACCTAGATCGGAAGTTCCGCCGCCACAAGCCTCTGTAGCCACGAGAAATCAATCTAGGCCCTCTCTGGCACCCTGCTGGAGGGGGCCATCATCACCGGAGGCCATGGAGGAGGATCCCGGAGGGGCCATCATCGCCATGAAGGCCAAGGACCAGAGGGAGAACCTCTCCCCATCTAGGGGGGAGGCCATGGAGGAGGAAGCACAAGGGGGAGAACCTCTCCTCCTCTCTCTCGGTGGCGCCGGAGTGCCATTGGGAGGGGAATCATCGTCGCGGTGCTCGTCTTCATCAACATCACCATCATCATCACCATCCTCATCTCTTTTACGTGGTCCACTCTCCCACACCCCGCTGTAATCCCTACTTGAACATGGTGCTTTATGCCACATATTATGATCCAATGATGTGTTGCCATCCTATGATGTTTTGAGTAGATATCCTTTGTCTTTGGGTTGATGGATGATCTAGATTGCTATGAGTTGTATGTTTTATTTTGGTGTTGTCCTATTGTGCCCTCCGTGTCGCGCAAGCGTGAGGGATTCCCGCTGTAGGGTGTTGCAATATGTTCATGATTCGCTTATAGTGGGTTGCTTGAGTGACAGAAGCATAAACCCGAGTAAGGGGGTTGTTGCGTATGGGATAAAGGGGACTTGATATGTTAATGATATGGTTGGGTTTTACCTTAATGATCTTTAGTAGTTGCGGATGCTTGCTAGAGTTCCAATCATAAGTGCATATGATCCAAGAAGAGAAAGTATGTTAGCTTATGCCTCTCCCTCATATGAAATTGCAATGACGACTACCGGTCTTGTTAACAATTGCCTAGGATAATTCCGCACACCGACCCATCATTATTCCACACTCGCTATTTATAATATTTAGTAATATATTCTAACTTTATGATAACAACACCTACTTTTATATTTTAGCTCTCCGATACCATGCAAAGTTATCCTCTTCATACCCACAACATAGTTTTATTTCTCGTTTCTAGTTGGAAGCAAACGTTCAGTGTACGTAGAGTCGTATCAGTGGCAGACAGGACTTGATAGAATATTGATCTTACCTTTAGCTCCTTGTGGGTTTGACACTCCATACTTATCACTTCCACCTTTGGGAATTGCTACGATGATTCCCTGCACTTGGAGATTATCAGTAAGCATTGGTCCAGTGGAGGGAGGTAAGAAACCAATCAATTTTCTCAAGGAGGGGGTCAACTTGCTTGTTACTCCACGTATAAGATCTACCTTGGACCGGGAGCTCAATGAGTTGTTGCTTGCGTATAATATCATTGAAGGTGATCATGTCATTCGTGTTCCCCCCAGGTTTGTTTCGATTGTAAGGTGCATGCATATAGTTGAAATCGCCAAGCAATAACAAATCCTATCCATTTGGAATATGAACATCATAAAGCCAGGTGGTAAACGCAATCCGATCACCCCCCGCACAAGGACCATAAATATTAGGGAGCATCAAGTTTTGAGAGGACTGTGTACTGACGAACTGGTGACTAACGCAAAGATGTCAGAGGACACTATCGTACCCAAAAATAGCGAGCTTTTCCACACAGTAAGAAGACCTCCAGATGCACCACGAGAAGGGACAAAAGCAAAGCGATCAAATTGTCTTGGAAAGCAGGTTTTAATGAAAGCAAAAGTAACATCTGTCATTTTGGTCTCTTGCAGACAAACGACCGCACAGCCACTCGAGATGATCGCATTATTAAGAGCTAGGTGCTTCTTCTCAGAATTTAAACCTCTGAAGTTCCATGAGAGCACATTCCAATAGCTCAAAGGAGGCATTTTAGCAGAGGAAATCACTCAAGGCTTGACGAGGTAGCTTCTCCGTGCGTTTCTTCAGACGAAGGACCTGCAGATGACACTGGAGCCGAGGGTGCAGCAAGTAGGGATTCAGAGGTCAGCTCGACTTCAGGAATAGCACACCTATTAATGCCAATAGCTTGCAGTGTAGGGATTGTGGTTGGAGGAGGGATCTCATCCTCCATCTGCGGAGCATTTCTTGAAGATCCAATCGAGGGCATCAATCAAGGTTTCACTTTAGATGTGGTCGAGCGGTTGCCCTTGATAGAAGAAATCTTGAAACCATTGTACTTGGTTGAGCGCAGACTGCGCCTGACTTCAGTTGTGGAAATAGGAGAGGCTGGCCTAGGTCGTCTGGCCCGAGCCATAGACTGAGATGGAGGGGCAACATTGTCAGGTTGCAGGGTAGCAAGAGTGTCTTGTGGAACACCAAGGCTTGCCATTTCAATATCTTCAGTGAGCTCTTCAATGACCACCGAAGAAGTGTGCTGGTCGGCACTGAAGGTCTGTTGTTGTGAAAAATTGATACATGTGGAATCATAGGTGACCCTGACAGCAACTTCAGTATTTGAATTCCTTAGACCATAGCCCTCTCTCCATGGACCAATGGAAGCAATGATAGGGCGAAGAGCATGAAAGCTAAAACCATTAAGATGCTGACGAGGGATTGGATCATTCAGTAAAATTGACAGAAGCTCACCGCCTTGGGAAGACAATCCAAATCGGACCCCCTAAGAGTGTATATCCACTGCGACAGACAAAGATTCAGGAGGTACAGGATTATCCATGGCTGCAACCGCCAGGGGGGGCAGCACATCCAGATCAGATTGGGTCGAGCTAGAGTTGTCTGAAACTGTTATGGAGTCATTCCAAGCTTGAAAAGCATTATCAATGATGTTATCTTCAGGTACCAGGCCATGTTGGACTGCCAGTCCTTGCACGGTGAACCAAGCCTGATAGTTAACAAGATGAGGTGGCATGGGAGGTAGCTGCATAGGTTGAGGCGCTGGCCGGTGACCCCATCCACCATTATCTTGGACGTGATGAGCTGCACTAGGACCTGCATTGTTGCCTGCCGGAAGTGCCCCGTTCTAAACCACCCAGTTGTGTACTTGCTGCTGGTACAACTGCTCTGCAGTGAGATCAGGCCCAAACTATGGGTGGGGGTTGCCATCTGGAGGCGACGGCTCCTTCCCCGCCGGCAGCACCTCTGGAAGCAGACCGTTCCAATCGTTACTACGCAAGATCGTGACCTGAACCGCCCAACAATCCTGGGCCCCTCCAAGCTGCCAAACAATGAAGCTCTTTGGGATTAAACAGAGACGGATGACCCTAGCCTTGAGCAGCACAAACCCGCGATCTTGCCGTGGATTTTGTTGATTCACTTGGGATTATTATTTTTTTGGCGCCGTAGCCGGGGAGCATAACTATATTTGTTGAGTCACTTGGGATTATTATCTATTTATCACCATGAAGAATCTGAAAGATACCAAGACTAAGATCGTTCCCTCTAGGACGAGGGGAGGTAAGGAACTACCATCACACTCTGCACTTGATTCACCTTCTGTTTTGAGTAGACTTGCAACACCACCACATGCACTACAAAAAAAAGACACATCCGTGACACTTCGGGCCAAACAATTTTTTTCTGTCATGCTTATGACACTTCTATGATGATAATTGTGACAAAACCCGATATCATCATAGATGTGGTGGGCTCCTACTTCTATGGCAAAAAATCATGACAGAAAATGGGCTTTTCGTCCTGGGCGGGCCGGAGACGCAGCTGCATGACATTCTTTGGGCCGTCCATGATGGAAAAAATCACGGTAGAAGCGAGGGCGAGGAAAATATCGGGGAGTTCCCGGTTACGGTGGGTGGTCGGGGCCAAGCGATGCACGAAGGGATTGCGCGTTTCTTTCGTACACGTACGCGCGTGCGTGCGAGGCGTTGGGCTCTAACTGAACCCGAGCGAGGCGTTCGCCTACTGAACCCGAGCGATTGCACTGTAGGCTACTCGTTACTGAACCCGAGTGATCGATCGATCCCTGGTTGTTAACTGAACCCGATCGAGCGATTCCTTCGCTACTGTTGCTAACTGAAGCCGATCGAACCTGCTGCCTCTTGATGAACAGTGAGCGTTGTTGGGGGTTGGATGAACAGTTCCCGGTGGGGGTTGGATGAACAGGACCCCGTGGTAGTAGCTAGAGGCCATTGCCGCTGGATGAACAGGACCCCGATCGAGCTAGTTGGGGGTGGATGAACAGGACCCCGTGGAGGGCTGGATGAATAGTAGTCAGTGGATGGCTGGTTGAACAGTAGCCGGTGGAGGGCTGGATGAACAGTAGCCCGTGGAGGGCTGGTTGAACAGGACCCCGTGGAGAGGGCTAGTTGAACAGTAGCCGGTGGAGGCTAGATGAACAGGAGCCCGTGGATGAACAATAGCTGGTGGAGGCAGGAGGGAAATGTCGTGGATGAACAGTCGCATGTGGAGGCTGGAGGAGGTTGACGGTGGATGAATGGTAGCCCATGGAGGCTAGAGCGAGGCAGTAGATAGTGGATGAACAGTAGCCCGTAGAGTCCCGTTTTGGCGGTACGGCACACCCCTCCCGATGAACAGGACCCCTGTTTCGACCGTCAGAGGTCGAGGACCAGTCCGTTTCGTCCGTTTTGCGGTATGCCACACCCCTCCCGATCAACATGACCCCTTTTCGACCGTAGGAGGTCGAAGAGAAGTCCGTTTCCTCCGTTATGCGGTACGCCAGACCCCTCTCGGTGAACAGGATCCCGTTTTGACCGTAGGTGGTTAAACACAAGGTCGTTTCCTTCGTTCTATGGTAGGCCAGGCCTCATTTCGGCTGTTCCATCCAAGCCGGTTGCCTCTCGATGAACAAGACGCATTCTGTTGCCTCTGATGAACACGACGACACAGTTTCTCCGTTCCGACCTAGCCGGTAGGCTGCCGATGAACAGGTCGCCGTCGCTGCTCTCCGCTACCCTCTCCATGTATACAAGCCCTGGCCATACGTATGCGCGAGTAGGTGTTCGAGACCCCGCCCATATGTACGTACGTGGTCGTATTTACTTTCTTGCACCCTGGTTGTACGTATGTGTACACAATATTGACGGGATTGCGTGACAAGCTACGTCTGCGCCTCTACTACGACACGTGCCCTTCCTTACTCGGCCACGGTTCATCGCTGCAGCCTGCAGACAGACCAATCGACCAGTATACGTACACGTTCGCGACCAGAATGTCACGCTACGTACACTTCGACTAGGTGGGTCCCGACTGTCAGGGAGGATAAGGAGGCACTTCCTTGCATGCGAAGTTATTGCTGGTGGGTCCCAGCTATCAGGGGGAGAATCATTTTTTTGCCCGTAATATGGACGCACTTCCTTGCGTGCGTAGATGTAGCTGGTGGGTCCCAGCAGTCAGGGGGAAACTTTTTTTCGTGAAATACGGTGGCCCGTCAGGTGGGTCCCTGCTGTCAGGTGGAGGAATCATTATTTTATGCTTAATAAGGTTGCACTTCCTTACTGCGGCCGTTGACCCAGCTGTCAGCCTCTCCACGTACAGTACTCTTCCGATGGAAGTCATTCCTTGACCACGTTGGCCATGCCGCGCTGAGAGCACCAAGGCGGTGGATGACGCGGAGCCGGGGAAGACGCGGCAGTGGATGCCCACGCGGAGAGGAGTATGTGGGTTGACTGGTTCGGCTGCGGTGTGAGGCTGCCCTCGCCGCAGAATAACATGGGGTGTGGGTGAGTAGAGGGATGGCCTGGCCAGCGGTGGGAGTAGTAGGGGGCGGTGAGGCCTCCGCGGCAGCACAGCCGGCCACGGGAGGCAGGAGCACGCGACACGACCAGCGCTGGTTTGGGCGGCTGGAGCAAGAAGACCAGAGGTTGAAGAAGCACTATGGCCGTTGGATGGACATCGTATGGTCACTGGAGCTAGAATCGTTCATATTGACTAAGTTGACAAAGCCCTCCATCCGCGTCAACTTAGTAGGCCCACAAGTCAGCCTCCCACTATGGTGGGTCCTAGCTAGCAGGGGGAGTATTCATTTTTTTTGTGCGTAATAAGGAGGCACTTCCTCGCATGCGAAGATATAGCTGGTGGGTCCGAGCTGTCAGCGGGGGGAACGTTTTTTCACGAAAGACAGAGGCCCTTCCGGTGGGTCCCAGCTGTCAGGTGGAGGAATCATTATTTTGCACGTAGTAAGGAGGCATTTCCTTATGTGCGGCCGTGGACCCAGCTGTCAGCCTCTGCACGTACAGTCCACTTCCGATGGATGTCGTTCGTTGACCACGTTGACCACGCCGCGCCGGGAGCACCAGGGCAGTGGACGATGGCGAGGCCTAGGAAGGGAACGACACGGATCTGGGGAAGACTCGGTAGTGGTTGCCCACACGATGGGGAGTACGAGGGTTTACTGGTTTGACTGTCATCGCTGAAAAATAACAGGAGGTGTGGGTGAGTAGAGGAATGGCCTGGCCAGCGATGGAGTAGGGTGGGGCGGTGTGGCCTGTGCGGCAGCACAGCCGACCACGAGAGGCAGGAGTAGGCAGTCCCATAAGTGCTGGTTTGGGCGGTGGAGCAAGAAAATCGGATATCGAAGAAGCAGAACGGCCGTTGGATTAACATCCCAAGGTCATTGCTGCTAGAATCGTTTGTGGACTAAGTTGACAAAGCCTTTCGTACACATCAACCTAGTAGACCCACAAATCAGCCTCCAAATTTGTCCCAAACAGCATACAACCCAAAATTTCTCGCCAGATTCAAATTAATTTGAAAACTAAACATACCTTAATTTAAATCCAATGAAATTTTATCCGTACAAAAACAATGAAATTTAAAATATCAAAATCCGAAAGAAAAAAGTATTTTGGAACTAACTGCCTGTTTGCTGAATTTTTTCATTTTACAGCCCATTTATTATTACTTATAGCCCATTTCTTATTACTTATAGCCTATTTTCTGGGCAAGCCCAAATGCATCCCTCCTCGTCTTGAAAGATTTCCGGCCCAGCAGGGCGTAGAAAAGCAAGTAGGCCTACGTTGGTTATTCTGCAAAAAAACAAAATAGCTGGGCTAGCCATTTTCAGAAAGGAAAAAAACTGAGATGGTCATGTGGTAAACATATGAAATAAAAGCCTGGGCTAGACGGGCCATAGCTCCCGCACAACCCAGTTGATACCCTTCTCCGTCCCCCCCCCCCAAAAGAACTGCGTGCGCTGCTGGGTCCCTACTTTCATCCTCACCATGTACATTCATCTCCTTATTCCTCTCGGTTGTTGACCATGTTGACAACACCGGAGGGCGGCACCGCGGCGAGCAAACCAAGGCGAAGGATGATGGTGAGACCTCAGACGAGAACGAATAGGAGCCGGGGAAGATGCGCATAGTTTTAGGGTGCAATGTGGCCATGATGCTGGCGCGGCAGCATAGCCAGCCGTGGGAGGCGGGAGCAGGCGGTCCCTCCGGCACTAGTTTGGCTTTGGCGGCTGGAGGATGAAGAGACTGAAGAAACGTGACTGACGTTGAATGTCAATCCAACGGTCAAGGTTGGCACAATTGTTTGTTGACTAAGCCGACACCAAGTATCATACTTTTTTATATATAGGAAGAAAAGAAAAACTTGGCCCGTTCGCCTGATAACATTCCCGAAACTACGACACCAAGGAGCATGCATCTACTGAGAATTTGATGGTGCTGCGGTAGCGATGGCTGTCGGCGGCGTGGAAGCAGATCTAGGAGGGTAGACGGTGGCGGCGGGGCGCGGTGGACGAGACGGTCGTAGGAGCGGCGCTGGCAAGGTGGACGACGGCGGGGATGAAGCGAGAGGACGGGATGCAAGGATCCCGGTCCGAAGCCGTGGATGAGAGAGGTCGATCTCTTGTAATGGACGGCGGCGTCGGGGTATCAGCTCCGGCATGGTGGAGGAGGACGGCGGTGGATGGGGTGGCGGACGGAGGAGGCTGGGGTGGAGAGGGTGTTTTGGCGCCCACGGAGTACGAATGGGGAAATGGATGTGGAGAGGAAGGGGGAACCATGTCTTCAGGGCGCGCTTGTCTCAAATGCAAGGAAATTTACAAACTTAGCCCCTGTTTCAAATTTCCTACATCACAGCAATATTAGTCGGTTGGGGATAGGACGGTAATCTCGCATACACCGAATATTTGCCGACGAGAGTTTGTTTTTGGCGCCCACCGTGTATGAATCGGGGAGGGAGTCGATTTCGGCAGAGGACACACTGTATTTTGGCGCCCACCGTGTATGAATCCGGGTGAGAGGCGGTTATGTCAAGTTCGAGTGAAATTACAAACCTACCCCTATCGAAACCTATAGAAATCGAGCAGATAGGCTTTCCGTGGCAGGGATAGGCAGTAGTAATTTCCATCTCGCAGATTTTTGTTTCGGGCGCTTATTGCGAATTTCCCCGCTTCGTTCAAATTTTGCAGAGTGCACGTTTACCGTGCCAACTCAATTCGAATCCCGTTTGTATTCTATTTTTTTCGGGCGGGATTCATTTTTGATTGGAATAAAATTCTATATACATCATTTTTTTATATATACTTTCAAAAGCACAACACCCTTTATACATAAATATGGTTTACAAATGGCATGATCTCAGATTCATAAGGTTGTATCCATCGATTTGGATTTTCAAATATTTGAAACCACTTTATGTCGAAATCCAATGTATGCATTCCTCGCTAACTGTCTCCAACTAATGTGTGCTTCATGCGGGTTTTTTACTTCTCAAACATGTATAATGTGTTTCACACACGCAACATATAGTGTATCCCGTTTAGACATTAATTGCATATAAACCATGCATTGTTTCTAATTAAAGAATCTATGGATCGCCAATATTGATAAACTACATAAGATTACACGTGTCCCCAAATTCAAATGAATATGCATGTTTGATACACCAATTTGCGTTATGATATTATCGATGTCATGATCTCCAGTTTAAATATTTGAAACCAATTTAATCCAGATATTCGTCTCATATAACTATCACTCATGCTTATATAGGACTATCTCTCTAGACCTATACACGTTCATCGTCTCTCGGGTATTCCTGTATGTCGACAATGATCTTTTATCTTCGTAACACACTGACGGTACTCTCTCCCTCGACCTTCATCACTCTATCTCTCTCTAAGTATATCTCGCTCCATGCTATGTGTCTCTAACTATGATTCTCCATGTGGAATCTCTTTCTCTCACACAAACACAAAAATTTGTCTTTCGGGGTCTCATTTCTCTTTACTATTCCCCTGTGTGCCACTCGCACACCCCTAATACAGAGATGTCTTTCGCTCCTTAGGTATGAGAACCTACGACTCTTCCTCTTAAATATCTCTTTCTCACACACAAACACAAACTCTGTCTCCCAGGGTCTCATATTTCTCCACTGTTCTCTTGCATGTCGCTCACACACACTGTCTCTCCCTATAGATATCTTGCGTTCCCTCATATGTTTCTCTAACTATCACTCTCGTATGGAAATATCTTTCTCTCTCGCAGACAAAAAACTCCGTGTCTCGGGATCTCATTTCTCTCCGATATTTGTTTGTATGTGAGTCACATGCACCCTTTCTTCATCTCTCTCACACCCACACCCATAACTAAGCCTTCTGATCCACTCGACTCCTATCTCTAACGCACACTAGCTAGCATCTTTATCTTTCTATTTATCTGTTTCTCCATCAACCTTCTTTCATTTATAGGTTGATCTCTTTTGCACAATCATTGTGCCTCACTCCCTCTGCTCGCCATAGATGCATGCTCCAGCCCACGCCACTATCTCTTAAAGACAAAAACACATGCTCAATTGTTGGGCCTTCTTCCCTGCATTCTCGCATGCATGCATATTGTCATACCGATCCGTCTCTCACATGCCGTTGATCTTAGCTTATGACTTATGTCTTGTTTCTTTTATCTCGATCATGCGCGCTCACACACACACACACATCCCACGTATACATGTATACCTCTCACACATGCACGTTGAAGGTCTCTATGTCTCCATACTTAGTTAATTACCCTCAACCCTAACACCACATCGAATCATTCTCTTCTTGTGTGCACATAACTTCCGCCTAGATGGGTAAAACACACACTCACACTTAACAATCTCCTTGTAGCTACCCCCTCTCACTCTTCCCCTATATTCTCGAAACCAATAAGACCATCCCTTCGTTTAATTCCCGCCTACATGCACCATCGATATATAGTAGCCTTCCTTGGTGTCTCTCGAACAAACACGTTCTCTCGATGTTGACTACTCTCACGCGCACACACCTTCTCTTCCCTCTCTACGGGCATTTTCTCTCTCGCACCGCATCGTTGGTGGCCTCTGCCATACACATCACCTCTCTATGATGAAGCCATGCACACTTAAATTACATCCACCACCGAGGACCCCGCGACACACACACACACACATAAACAAACACACACACACACACACACGCACGCACCCACCCACCCACACACACACGCGCACACACACACACACACAGACTCCATCTCTCTCTCTCTCTCCCACACACACACACAGAGACTCCATCTCACACACACATGCTCTAGGCGGAGCATTTGTTCCTACCACCCTTCATCCACCCTTACTCGTATGATAAACAATCACCTTAATTTACTTGTATAACATGGACAAATTCCACTTTACTTTAGTAGTTAGCAAACTTATCATTTGTACCCTTATAAAAAACCGAGTTGGCGATGATGGTGTGCATGCCATCTTGTAATATAGATCGTCTGATCTATATCTGATGGATAGAAAGCAAACTATGATAATTTTACAAAAGATAGCCACACCTCTCTCCACATCCTTATCTCCCACACCTCATTGCTGAGCAATTAAAAAAGAAAGTCTCCGGAACAATCAAGCATGGTGGCCGCTACCGCCTGCCGGCGCCGTCCATCCCCATGCCTCCGCCCATTCCGACCACCAGTCACCACCACGCTCCACTCCTCCTCACCTTATCTCTCATCTTTCATTTTTTTGATGACATTCTCGAGATACCAGTTTTCCGATAAAATTCTCGAAATATCATTTGTTTTTACACATGGGATTACTCCTGCATGGGTAAATCACAACATGTGTTTTGTAAAAAATGCATATTGATGTTCCATGCAATGCACGAGCATCTTGCTTGTAATTCTATAACGCAAATCACGAGCAGGAAGTGACATTTTTTACACAAACCACGTTAACATGGCCACGTAAATCACTAGCTAAAGTAAATACCATTATACTTATATCCCGATGCAAAAGGTTGAGTACATGTCCGAAGAGTAGAGTCGCACACACGCACTTTGTCTCTCAGAATCACACACACACACACACACACACACACACACACCCCAGTTACGTGATGCCCACTTAAGCAGACACGTATGTTACAATTTGTGCACCCGCGGATACACGTGATGCTGCGCATTTATTTAAGCCGGATGGTGAACCCAAACAGTAGCTGCATTCATTCCCCTCCCGCTGCCTCTTCTCTGGTCGCCGTCACCTGGTAGCCATGGCTCGGCCAAAGGTAACAACATACACCATACTGCCGCCGGAGCGGCTGTTTAATCTGGAAATTTTAGTGGTCATGCATGCATCTTTTTGTGCTAGCACTCCTATATAAGGGTTGACCGGTCGCTTCCCGCGGACGTGCGCGGGCGGTGGAAGAGGAAGGAGAAGGGAAGCGGGCTGTGGAGTACCGTTTTTTACCACAATTTCTTAGGAAACTGAGTGCAATAATTGAGTAGTTTTGCAAACTACCAGTACTACACATGATTCAAAACCTATACTCCCTTGCCAGTGCGCGCTTCCCGCGTGAAACAGTCAGCGTCGCCCTGGAGCGTTAGTGCCGCATTAATGCCCGGCCAGAGCGGACGCGGCCTCTCATTGGCGCCGGCTTTGAAGCGGCGCGACGGCCGAGAGAGCGCCTCTTCCCGGTGCACCGACTACTCCGCGTCGAGGCTGGCCATCGACCGGGGTGATGCCCCCTTCCGTTCCGCACTCTAATCTGGTGCATGACACGTATTACGTCGACCCGGATGCTGCTATCCGTCCCACATGTCGGCGAAGTAGTACGTAGTAGTAAGAAGAAGCAAAGAATCATGCGGTATAAGTCTTTCTAGAGATTCCAACAAGTGACTAGACTACACCGCTTGCAGTATCTCAAATCTCCCTTCCGGTTTATAGGGCTCAAATCTCAAATCTCATCAGCCAAGGTATTTTGCAATTGGAAGAATGTATCTCGTACTTTACAAAACTACCCTAGTTAAACTCATGCATTAATTACGTAGTTCTCTCATTTTCCTCTCCGCCTTGGTCGCGGTGCACAATATTGACCACTCCTATATGACTAGCCGCTCTATCTACATGCGGGACATCAAAGCATCCGGGCCCGCGTGCCATCCACCAAATCACAGTGAGGTGCTACAGTCGAAACTCACCAGTCACCCCGGTGTGGCCGTCATGACCCGTCATATCGCAAAACCCACACCTTTACCAGCAGTGGTAAAGTGGCCTCGAAGTTGGACTGGACAAAGCAACCATCATTTCACTGGAACGCTCGTTGAAGCCCTTTCTCCCCTTTCTTGAAGAAAACCTCACTCCAGGCTACTCACTTCTGCCATTTTTATTCTGTACCGACGAAGGAAAGGTGGGCAAATCAGTGATGCTGCTATATTTTCATTCCAAGAATCTTCTTTCTGTGAAGCACCGACCGATTCTCACAGCCTATTCTTTTCCCGTTTTCATTGCGATTGTGGTTTCCTTTCGATTGCTTTTTGTTTGTCAGTTCATTGATGGATCCTGGAGCACTAGGCAAAGAGTTGCGGGCGGACAACCCACTGGAGACAGCGATCTCCAGGAAGCGAGCACCGACCAATGAGTTGACCATGTTGGCGGGCCAACCCATGGAGACGAAGAACTCCAAGAAACAAGCACTGGCCAAAGATTTGACGACGTTGGCGGACGAACTCCTCAAAGAAAGTTGGAAGAACAGCAAGGGCCCCACCATGCCTACCCCAGAAACTATGATGGCCACCTTTGCGAGGCTCAAGGCCGAGTTTGTGGAGATAGTCGCCATTGAGAAGCAGTATTCCCCTGGCAAGGTGATGGCCCCCATCGAGGACGAGGAGATGGCCCTCGGAGGAATGGAATCCCCCGGTGAGCTGCACAAGGTAAAAAATAATGGCTTATTACCGAAAGTTGTGGTTTTTGATTATTTGCAATGTGCTTGCTAATATGTTAGGGTTGTGCAGGTGCCGATGGACGTCCTTGATGATTCCGATGTCGCGGCCCGTCCTGTGGACAACGCCCCAGAGATCGTTTTTGATGTCGCGGTCCGTCCTATTGGCATCGCCCCGGAGATTGATTCCGATGCCGCTGTCCATCCAATGGACATCGCCCCAGAGATCGATTCCGATGTCGCGGTGAGTCCCGTGGACATCGCCCCAGAGATCGATTCCCATGCCGCTGTCCGTGCTGTGGTCATTGCCCGAGAGATCGATGGCAAGAAATAGTTGGTCGCGCTAATCCTTCAGGGTAGTTTGCATTGCCCTGTGTTTAATTACCAAAACGATGCGTGTTATCAAACCATCTTAGGGCTAGTGCGCTGTCTTGTGTGGGCGGTACTTGCTACTTTTGTTTGATAGTGAATCATGCGAACCCTCTCCGAGTTATGGAAACAGATGTATCCTCACCAGCTTTTGATGTAACATATGGCATGCTTAGATGTAAGTTTGAACTGTTTATCATATCAGCAGGGCTTATTTGATGATTCTTGGTGTTAGTAGGCTTGCTACTGTGCGAGCTATAGTACTTGCAAAACACTCACCAAAGAGAAATGTTGGGGCTGATGAGCTCGTGGTACGCTTATACTGATCCGTCGTCGATCGGCCAATATCCCAAGCTCCTAAAATTGTAGGCTTAGCGATCGATCAGACAATAGTCGACACAGATACATTCAGACCTCATTTGGTTCATAGGTTAGGAAAATTGTAGCAAAAGTAAAGAGACGTACAACACAAAATCATAGCAGTACAGAGACGTCCCTCTGTTTCAAAATAGATGAGTCAACTTTGTACTACTAACTTTGAAACGGAGGGAGTACAGATCCTAGGCGGGCTAGTTTGGCCTAGTGGGTTATAGTGATATGACGTGGTACAGTGCCGTCCAGTCTTCGCGTGTGGTAGCAATACTACGGGTAGAGTAAGTTTTCTTGAAGAAGCGGAATTCAACGAAGTCATATGGTTCCTTCGTCCGACTAACTTACAGTGGGAAAGGTTGAGCCTGCGCTACGACCGGGGTGGACCAGGATAATTTTGTGCATGGCAGGTGGACCAGGATGGTCGACGTCCCACATGTCGGCGAATGAAAGTATTCTTTCTGATATAGTGGACGAGCAATGAGTATTCATTGTTTATTTTTGATGAAACCTATTGTCTCCACTGTTACGACGGAGGAGTGTGAAATACGGCAGCCCAGTGAACTTGGCATGTGCACCACTCCCTCCTTCCTCATGTAATACTACCATAGTGTTAACTATAAGGTTACAACTTTTTCTCACTTTCTCTCTATCTATTTCCTCTCAAATGTTTTTTACCTTTCTTTTTTTAGACACAATTTTTTTTATGCCTCTTTTTTTAGAATTAGTTTTTTTATACCTAGGAGCACGTGTAGAGACGAGCTCCTGCAGATCCCACTCCTTGACTTTGTCTGCCTCTCTCTCCTCCACATAATCGGGCTTGTCGAGAATACAAGAGATGATCTCTTAGCACAATATGTTTCACCATGTTTTGAGGAATAACTAGTTATTGAAGATAAGGCTAAGAGATGATCCATTGTGCACATGTTTTTTTGTCATCTCTAAATTACATGCAAGACTTATGATAAGACTATCTTATCAACCATTGTACATGCCCTTTATAGCCCTTGGTACTACTTGCTATGAATGCAGGCAGCTGGCCTCTGAGGGGGGAGCGCGCGTGGGGAGGTGGTGGGGTGGGGGAGGGGTTCTGGTGGGCCAGGGCGGTAAGAAGCGGGATTGGAAGCGGTGCGGACTCCCGCATGGCCCACCTCACATTATCACCACATATTTCTTGGAGTCTGTGCACGGCGAGCAGGCGATATCTTCTCCCTCCCCCATCTCTCTCCTCTCAGCCGATGCCCGCCGAGCGATTAGATTTCGGCTATCAACGGTTTATTCAATTGCAGTCCCACATGTCAGTGAAAATGCAAGACAACGCATATCCCCTCTGGTGAGCGGCGTGCGAGCCGGGCTGTCGGGGGTGCGACGTGAACGTGACGCGTACGAGTTGTAAGTGTGCCACCTTTTCCTTTTGAACTTGCAAAGCGTAACATTTTCGTGCGATCGATTGATAGAAATCCAGAACAAAATGACGAGGGCGGTGCTTTCCCGCGCGTTAGGCGGGCTAGTTTGAGTGATATGATGTGCTACAGTGTCGTCCACTTGCTCCATTTTTATGTAAGCAAGAGTCTACACTCTTACGTGGGAGGAGTGCGAAACACGACGGATCTGATTTTGATCGAGGGATAACTGTTCCCTGCGAACTAATGGAGCACTGTTAGCGATTATAGCATGATAGTTAGGGCATCTCCAGCGCTGACCCTCAAATTTACACCGACATCTATCCGAGGACACTGGTGGATGCCATCCAATGCTGCCCGCATACCTTTCGACAACTATATGAACTAACTGGACGAAATTCATGCAAACAAAGCAAATTTCAAATTGACCGGATGAAATTCATTACATTTCGAGAACTTTTCCTATAAACTAGACGAAATTCATTACATATTTCGCACAAACCGTACTAAAACCTACTGTAAACCTAATCTAAACGATCGCCGGGCCCCAACCACCATGTCCGGCCATGAACCCGAGAAAGCCGGCCATTGCCTTTGCCTCCTCCTTATCCGCCTTGATAACCTCCTCCTCCGGAGCACAAGGTTATGTAGATTTCCACCTCCACGTCGCCGTCAAGCGGCTAATCGGCCGCCGATTTTTATCCCACCAAGCTTGGCGTTGACTGAGTGGAGGAGCGATGGCCTTCCTGGGACCAGAGAGGTGGCGACCTACCGTGTACTACTCTTCCTCGCTGCCGGCTGCGCCCGCGCATGCGCGCCAGCTTCGTGGTCATGGCGGCGAAGGGCGGCCGGGGGGGGAGCCGGCAATCTCCTTCGTCTGCTCCTGCGAGAGTACGTCCAAGAGAGCTTTGGAGCACGCCCGGAGCGGAGCCACCAATGTCCTTCGTCTGCTCCTACGACAGTACATCCAAGAGAGCTTTGGAGTGCCCAGAGGCCATGGTTGGAGTGGTGCCAATAGAAGGAAGGGACCGGAGGAGAATGAGTGTGGGTCTTTGGCTATGGCTGGGAGCTGGGGCTCAAGTTAATATAGCGGGCGAATGGCAATGGGCCGCAGCAGACGGATGGACGGCTGGCACCGGAGTAGGTTCGTCGGTAGCCGTGGTGTCATTAACGCGGAGCAGTCGCTTGCAGCGGGATGCCGCGCGGGTGGCGCTCTCTCAGCTGTCGCGCTGCTGCAATGCCGGCGCCAGTGAGAGGTCGCGTCAGGCGTGAATGCGGACGCTGCTTCAGTGACTTAACCGCCGACAAAGCCGGGAAGGAGAACGACGGCGTCTGGCCAGCATGTGATAAGTAGTAGTACTAGTAGTTAGTGTGTGTGTCTGTGTCACCCGTATGTTTGTTTAATTAATTACGAGCATGTAACAATACTACTAGTTACTACTGTAGTTTTTAGAGAAAATTACCAGTACATTAGCCTAGACTCAATGGAAAAATTCCTATCCTATGCATCAAATGGCATATCTTTCTCTATAGGAATTGAGATGCATGTCATCTCACTTCCTATGATTTTCATATTCCTATAAAATTCCTATCCTATGAACCAAAGGAGGCCTCTACTGGAGTAACTAATGTAGCTAGCAGTACTGCTGGTACAGTAGTTTTCTTCAAGAAGCGGAATTCAAAGTCATGATGGTTCCTTCGTTCGAGCAACTCACAGTGGGTAAGGTTGGGCCTGTGATTTGACGGCTCATTAGTAATTACTGCGGCACGACGACCGGGGTGGCTCTCCCTTGGAGTTATGTGGGCATGGCAAGTGGACCAGGATGGTCGACGTCCCACATGTCGACGAGCGGAAGTATTCTTCCGATATCGAGGAGCAAGGAAACCGCGTCGTATAGTATCACTGGTGATTTATATTTATTTTTTTATTTCTAATGAATGCTAGCGTTTCAACTCTTACGACTAAGGAGTGCCAAACACACGGCACGTGCTGGATGTCGCACACGTCAGCGAAAGGAGTGGGACATGAACAACGTGGTAGAGCGTCTCCACTTCTGGATCGGAGACCACACGTAGTAGTACTACTGTACTAGTGGTATGAATGATACAAAGTGCGACCCGGAGAGAAAGACACGTCTAGTTGGAAGGTCTCGGGGCATACACGTAAACAAATATAAAACCTAATATGTGCCTCCAATTAATATAGTTGTAGTAGAGTACTTAGTCACGTACTCCATAACATCACCGGGCATTGCGCGTACAACATTTAGTGGTAGTAAGATATAAATGCCTATATGCCACGCATGTTCATACTATTTGTGCCTTTCTACTTCACTTACTCGCTACGTTACACAGGTTCGCACGTCCACTCCTGGGTACATGTCCGTCTCATAGTTCCAGTCCCACGTTCTTCATATAGATGGAACGATCCTTGCATGACACGTGCACCTTGATGCTAGATGTGTCGCGTGTTGGCAAAAGGATGAACAAAGCTCACGTAAAAAAATAGAGTGGAAGAACATAGATTCCCGACGACCGAGAAGGAGCAAGGAACCTCGGGGTGGAGCGTCTGCACTCACAATATTTTATATTATTCAGCGATATAAAATCAACCAATCATCTCCAAAGTGGACTGGAAGAGTACGAAACACGGCAGCCCAGTGTAGTTACATCAAACTAGTACATGGCTAACCCACGCTATCACCATATTTCTTGGCTTCCGTGCGACACCTATCTCTAGTAATCCAGCAGCCCGTATCGCTTCTCCCTCCTCGTCTCTCTCAAAGGCCCTGTTTGGATACTCTAACTCAGTTAAAGGTTAGAGTTAGATTCTAATCCTGAACTAACCCTGAAGTAACTCTAGCGAAAGAGGTGTTTGGCTGACAGGGTTAGATGGAGCGCGGATATGGCGAGGTGCCTTCATGGGCGGTGCGAGAGGGAGGGAGGGAGGGAGGGAGAGGACGAGAAGCTTCGAGGAAGTGGGGAGGGATCTTCTGCAGGGAGAGCGAGAGAAAAATGTGTTTTTTAGTGTCCCGAGAGGAACTAACCCAAATAAGCACCTCTTGGGTGGGTTAGATTTTTTTGGGTTAGTTGAGTTCAAACTAACCCAAACTAGCTCTAACACGTGGATCCAAACAGTAACCCAAACTAACCCTCCTGTTTGGATATTTTTGGGTTAGTTGAGTTCAAACTAACCCAAACTAACCCTCCTGTTTGGATATTTTTGGGTTAGTTGAGTTCAAACTAACCCAAACTAACTCTAACATATGGATCCAAACAGTAACGCGCCGTCAAATCGCACAGCCCGACCTTTCCAGCAGTAAGTAAGTTGAATCCGCTACTCCCTCACCCTCCTCGCCTCTCTATCAAACCGCCTACGCGAAAACTGCCGCGCGTACTGCCCGGGAAAAGCCCCGCCCTCAACTTTTAACTACGCGAAAATAGTTCGAGCTTGTTCGTTCTATATAAATACTAGTACTGTATGTTTATTCACCTGTGAGGTTGTTCAATGAATGGAGGGTCGGGGAGCACAAGTGGACAATACTACTACTAGTAGTAGTAAGTAGGAGTCGTACAGGTAGTCACCTTAAATAGAGAGTTTCTTTTCTTTAATGCCACGTACACAAATTGAAACGCTTGTTGTGGAGAGAAAAAGATAATCACTCCACTATATATCTATGCAGGGCCCTGAGCGCTTGCTTTAGTAGGGTTGCTCTCTTCATTCTCTCATCCTCTCCGGATATAAACAAGACAGCGGTAGCGACATTTTCTCTCTGCTCACCGCTGGCACAGATCCGGCCGGATCCCTTCGGCTGGTGTGTGTAGAGGACTAGGTGCATTGTTCACGTGGTCATCATCGGCGAGGGAGGAAACCCACAGCTGCTGGACGGGCCCGATCCTCTGCCCGTGCCATTCTCTCCGACACAGCGCCGGCTCGTCAGGTCCTCCGACCCTTCTTCCTCCCTGCCGTATTGTCCGCAGATCCGACCTGCCGTCGCCGACATCCCGACGACCCTCAGGTATAAGTTCTTCGAAAGAGGCCTTGCTCTACTGCCCCAGCTCCCCATGTGTCTGCATGTGCATCTTTTTCTACTCCCATCAGCTCTTCCAAAGCCACCTAAATTTCTAGCATTATTAGAGGTAAAGCTACTTCATGCATTCGAAGCTAGGGCTTTGTTCAAACAATGAAGAAAGGGGGGAAAGTTGTAGCATGAATCTAGGACTTGATTCAAAGAGGAAATAATATGGTGAAAGTAGTAGAGACCAGATACCCAACCGGTCTCTTGGTTGAAAAGGGAAATAATGGGAAAACGCAGTACAAACTGGATAAGGAACGAATCTATTATTGGTTGAAAAAAGGATAGAAAGTGGCGGCTGGTGGACAAGTCAACAAAGTATGTCCAGGATTAGATTTTTTGCCCTCACATAGTAAAAGGTCTCCAGGATTAGAATTGCTGGCCTCACATAGTAAAAGGTCTCAGGATTAGATTTGCTGCCCTCACATAGTAAAAGGTCTACAAGATTAGATTTGCTGCCCTCACATAGTAAAAGGTCTCAAGGATTAGATTTGCTGCCCTCACATAGTACAAGGTCTCCAGGATTAGGTTTGCTGCCCTCACATAGTAAAGGGTCTCCAGGATTAGATTTGCTGCCCTCACATAGCATGAACAAACTCTGCATCACCACTTTATGCCTCCTTGTAGGTACATTGTGCTGATGTGTCCACTGTCGCATGTCCTTATACCAACCTTTTGCTGTTGTTAATGTAAGGGCGCATGTAAAATGAAGCGATCACACTGTTACCTTAGGGACATGTCTAACCAGTGTTATTGTTAATCTAATGCCTCCGGTGATAAGATGCAATTAAACTGTGTTACAAATGGCACTCCTGCTGTTTTCCCCAGTATGATAAGTAAGTTGCTCCTTTACGCTGCTGAGTGTCCTGGTGTCCCCACGGTCCCATGCCCTTAAACCAACTCTTTAGCTGCTGTTGATTTACTGTATCTGGTAAACAAGCAATACCACCATTAAAGTAATCCCATATTTGAGGAATCTCAATGTTGATCATAATGCTTCTGGTAACATGAAGCATTGCTGACGTTTTAAAATTTCTACTGTCCTTGCGTGATTGCCATGAACATAATTAAGATGCTTGTTTTCATTTCGTATATGTTTCGTATATTCTTATTGACCAGCAACTGTTTACTTTCTATCTTTCTGTGCAGATAGGGATATCCATTTCACCTTGTTGCTATTGTGACCTTTTGGTGAACTGCACAAAACACTTTTTTTTGAATGAGTGTCTTGTGCAGTTCAACTAAAATGTCACGTGGGCAACATCTCTCAATTTTGGTGGAACTGCACAAAATGGTGATTGGAGTTTCCAAAATCTCCGTCAAGTTCTGCTGGTAATCTCGTGCAACATTTTATTAGCCTTTGCAAGATGAGCCGTCACTGACACCACAATGGCACTTTATTTTAGTGGAACTGCACAAAAGGATAAGAAAATTATAGTTGCACCTTACATGAGCCGGACAACCAACCTTAATGTTCCTCAATTTTAGTGCAACTACTAAAGAAGAACCTGCCAGCTCACGGGAGCAAGTACTTCTTGCTAGCTGCATGATGCAACCTTTGCTTCATTTCAGGTGAACTACAGAAAAAGGCGCATGAATTGAATCATGGAACTCCAGGCAGGCCTCATCCTAGTGGAGCTGCAGGTTGAGTAAAGGAGGCCACTATTAAAGTGAAATCATGCTCTCTTGGTTTGTGGTGCGCAAACAGGAATACTCAACTACAGATGTTGTGACGGTCAAGAGCATTCGCCAAGTTCTTCGATTGTATGACATGGCTAGCCAAGATGGATTTAATATCGATATTCACTTTATCAAAAGGCTCTAATGGGTTCGTTCTGAATCTTGCAAGCTGGGAATCAATGAGATGTGTAGGCATCTTTGTTGTACTTATTATTTGAATCTTATTTGTTGGTTCTGAATCTTGCAAGCTGGGAATCAATGAGATGTGTAGGCATCTTTGTTGTACTTATTATTTGGATCTTATTTGTTGGTTCTGAATCTTGCAAGCTAGGAATCAATGAGATGTGTAGGCATCTTTGTTGTACTTATTATTTGGATCTTATTTGTTGGTTCTTAATCTTGCAAGCTGGGAAACATGGCATGATGATGTAGAGGACAACAACCATAACAAACAGTTCAAACTTGGTAGTATTATCTTTGTGAAAGTGCGACAAATGTGCTGATCGTGTGCGTCCTGAGAATAATAATTCTAATTGTTGTGCATGTTGATCCTGTGGCACTGATAGAACGAGCCAATGCATTACTTGTTTTAAGTATAAATTTTTATTAAAGCTAATTAAATTTAAGTAAAGTGACCACTAACTCTTGTTATTACAGTACCAATACAGACCCGCTCGTGAACCGACGTGTGGCCGGAGTAGGTTTCTTAATGGAGGCGTTTGAATGCGCCGAGGGTGCATCTTCTGCCGGGCGTGCAGCGGACGAGGGAGGGGTAGTACTGTTGTCGCCTGTACACACTCAGTTTAATGTTGAATCCAGTTCCCCAAGAGCTGAAAAACGAACTGCTGCCGCCGCCTACACACTCGTTCACTTGAAGAGACTCCAATGGCGATCCGAGGGGTGAGCCTGCTGGATATGGACTTCAGCAAGGAGTTCCCCTTTGAGTTCGCC
Source organism: Triticum aestivum (assembly GCF_018294505.1). Classification (NCBI taxonomy): domain Eukaryota; kingdom Viridiplantae; phylum Streptophyta; class Magnoliopsida; order Poales; family Poaceae; genus Triticum; species Triticum aestivum. Next base: position 325,548,709 of record NC_057802.1, on the reverse strand, counting down.
GTTCAGTCCTATGGCTGCACCAAGTTGAATGTGATGTACACCAACGATCCGGACTCGGTGAAGCTCTGCCTCGCCGAGTTCAAGCAGTACCTACAGGACGAGAAAGCGCAAGGTTGCAGGACTAGACCTTGTGCCCATCCATTCGTCTCCTGACAGGGACCAACGGATCGCCGTTGCCCAGGTATGTGTGCGGGACGAGGTTCTCATCTACCACTTCTGTAGGGCCATTAGAGGTTCTAGAGCATTCGCCCGTTTCATCGGCAGCGCCAACTGCACCTTCGCTACTGTGGAGAGAAGGAAGAACACGACGATTCGGCCATCTGGTGCAACAAGCTTGTCGACATCCAGAAGCAATACAAGATCATCAGCAATGGGCAGGAGAAGGACTCCGTGGTTGACCTCGCCGAGACCATCATCGACCCCTGATACACCAACATGAAAGAAGACAACGATACCAAGGACCTGAACACGTGGGAGGTACCTCTGAATCTAGCCTACATGACCTACGCGGCCAAGGACGCATACGCATGCTACGACATGTACATGCAGATCTTGGACATGAGGGCGTGTCTGCTTCCCATAACCGACGAGTACACGGACAGCCACAGCGTCATGATCAAGCGTGCCAGGAAGGTCTAGATGTTTTACTTTATCTGTTTATAAGCACCTTTATCATCTGAATGTTTCATGCATTAGCCTAAGTGTCGTAATTATTTGTTTTGTCCGAAATATTTCTTTTAAGAACCCATTAACCTGTTTGCTTTTTTAGTGGCTATTTGCTTATGTATGTAACTAGTTCACTTGTCCGTTAAAAAAAACTAGTTCACTCGGCTGTCGTGCTTTGAATCTCCTTCCTCCCAACATATTCCCCTCCTCAGGTGGACCTAGCAGGTCTCGTACACAGACATATGGGACCAACCACCTATCCATTTGTATTTCTTTATTTTGTTCAATCCTTCATCCTCTTCCTATACAGCTCAGTTCTATTTTTCGTTTTCATTAATCCTATATCTAAATTTTGAGTAATTCTAACATGCTCCCTCTTACCCCCTCTTTTCACATGGGAGGTAAGAAGGTAAGAGTAAATCAGACCACTATTTAATCAAATCAATGGCTCAGATCTATTATGTACTCTTACCTCTCATGTGAAAAGGGGAGGTAACAGGGACCATGCTAAAATTTGCCTTGAATTTTCTCCCACTTTCTTTTTCGATGTAAACTGAGTTTTCTCCCAGTACTTTTCCCTAGAACCAACTCAACTGTCCCACGTCTAGCCTAAAAAATAATAATACCCTACGTACTATTAACTCATCAAATTTAAATGATATTTTATTTCGTAAGTTGAAAGTTCTTACAAAATAATAATAATAATAATTGTTTATATATAACTTGGCAAGTTAACTCCTAGTGGTTGCATACATAAGCTTGCAAAGATTTTACTGACCAATGCAGTAACATACATGCAATCATGTGTTTATGTTTTTATAACATCTCTCCGTCTAGCCCAACATGATATTTTCACCCAGCCCAGCAAGTCCGCGGATTTCGAGAAAAATGCAAATGGGCTTTAAATTCTACCATATATATAAACGGGCTACATAGATGCTACATCATTGTTTCACCCAGCCCACCAAATGGACTAAAAAACAAATGGACTGGTTGACATGTGGGCCAGTAAGTCGAAGCCTAAGAAGGCGTTGGATTTACATCCAACGGCCGTCATTCTTCTTCAATCTCTCGTCTTCTTCCCCCAGCACTACCAGGACCGCCTGCTCCAACCTCCGGCGTCCAGCGGCATTGTTTTGCGCTCCTCAGCGAAACGCTACCCCGTCGACGGCAGGCCATCCCTCCACTCCGCACCTCCTGTTATTCTCTGCCGAGTGTAGGCCCACCCCGCACCCGAACCAGTCAAGTTTCCCACTCCTCTCCGTCTGTGAATCCACTGCCGCGTCTTCCCCATCTCCAGGTCGTTCCAGTCTGGGGCCTCACCGTCGTCCACCGCCTCGGTGCGCTCGGCGCGGCGTGGTCAACATACGAGAGTCATCGGAAGAGGACTGTACGTGGAGAGCCTGACGGCTGGGACCCACGAGGTCCATGGTCGCACGCAAGGAAAGTTCCTCCTTATTACGCACTGTACGTGGACTGTACGTGGGAAGGGCTTCTGTATTTCGCGAAAAAAACGTTCCCCCCACTGACAGGTCGGACCCACCAGCTATATCTTCGCACGCAAGGAAGTGCCTCCTTATTACGCACAAAAAAATGAATACCCCCTGCTAGCTAGGACCCACCATAGTGGATGGCTGACTTGTGGGCCTACTAAGTTGACGGGGACGGAGGGCTTTGTTAACTTAGTCAATATGAACGATTCTAGCTCCAGTGACCATACGATGTCCATCCAACGACCATAGTGCTTCTTCAACCTCTGGTCTTCTTGCTCTAGCCACCCAAAGCAGCGTCGGTCGTGCCGCGTGCTCCTGCCACCCGTGGCCGGCTGTGATGCCGCGGAGGCCTCACCGTTCCCTACTACTCCCACCGCTGGCCAGGGCATCCCTCTACTCACCCACACCCCCTGTTATTCTGCGGCCACGGCAGCCTCACGCCGCAGCCGAACCAGTGAACCCTCGTACTCCTCTCCGCGTGGGCATCCACTGCCGCATCTTCCCCGGCTCCGCGTTGTCCCCTTCATAGGCCTTGCCGTCGTCCACCGCATTGGTGCTCTCGGCACGGCATGGTCAATGTGGTCAACGACCGACTTCCATCGGAAGAGTACTGTACGTGGAGAGGCTGACAGCTGGGTCCACGGCCACAGCCCAGTTTTTTTGTGATTTGCCAAGTAAGTCGCTTTGTGAGGCCTATTGGGCTGCAAATCTTTCAAGACCAGGAGAGGTTCATTCGGCTGTCCGAGAAAATGGCCTATCAGTAATGAGAAATGGGCCGTACATTTTTAAAACACATCAAACCGGCAATTAGTTTCAAATTTCTTTTTTCATTTCAAGATTTTAAATTGCATTGATTTTTATGCGTGGACAATCTGTTGGATTTTATATTGATATACATTTATTTTTAAAATCAGTTTGAATGTGACTAGAAATTTCGGGATTAAAAACAGTTCGGACCGCACCGAAATATGCAAAATTTCGTATAATTTTTTAACCGTGGCCACAGTATGGGCTGTAATGCTAACAAAAAGAATATGGGCTCCAAAAAAACCTTAAGAATTAGCAAATGGGCTGTAAATTATTAGAAATAATGGCAGATGGGCTGTATGCAGTTTTCCACAGATTTGAGGCTTTCCTAAAAAAAAGGTTGACGCACAAGCAGTGACTGTTGGATTCCCATCCAACGGCCGTCGTGCTTCTTCAATCTCTGCTCTTCCTGCTCCAGCCGCTCAAACAAGCGCCGGCGGGACTGCCTACTCCCTCCTCCCCGCGGCCGGCTGTGCTGCCGCGCAGGCCTCACCGCCCCACCGTACTCCCATCACTGGCCTAGCCATCCCTCTACTCACCCACACCTGCTGTTATTCTCCGGCGACGGCAGACGAACCAGTAAACCCTCGTACAGTCGTACTCCCCTCCGCGTGGGAAACAACCGCCGAGTCTTCCCTGCCTCCGTGTCGTTCCCTTCCTAGGCCTCGCCATCGTCGATCGCACACAAGGAAGTGCCTCCTTATTACGCACAAAAAAAATGAATACTCCCCCTACTAGCTGGGACCCAGCAGTATAGTGGCAGGCTGACTTGTGGGCCTACTAAGTTGACGGGGACGATTCTAGCTCCAGTGACTGTACGATGTCCATCCAACGACCATAGTGCTTATTCAACCACTGGTCTTCTTGCTCCAGCCACCCAAACCAGCGTCGGTCGTGCCTCGTGCTCCTGCCTCCCGTGGCCGGCTGCGATGCGGCGGAGGCCTCACCGCCCCCTACTACTCCCATCGCTGGCGCCGTCGTCCACCGCCCTAGTGCTCTCGGCGCGGCGTGGTCAACGTGGTGAAGGAACGGCTTCCATCGGACGTGGACTGTACGTGGAGAGGCTGACAGCTGGGTCCACGGCCGCAGCAAGGAAGTGCCTCCTTATTACGCGCAAAATAATTATTCCTCCACCTGACAGCGGGGACCCACCAGATGGGCCACCGTATTTCGCGAAAAAAACATTTCCCCCTGACTGCTGGGACCCACCAGCTACATCTTCGCACGCAAGGAAGTGCGTCCGGGCAAAAAAACACGATACGCCCCCTGACTGCTGGGACCCACCAGCTACATCTTCGCACGCAAGGAAGTGCCTGACAGTCGGGACCCACCTGGTCGAAGCGTACGTAGCATTGTCATTCTGGTCGCGAACATGTACGTACATACTGGACGATGTAGAGGCGCGCACATGTCGTAGTAGAGGTGCGCACGTAGCATGTACACGTACATACAGCGTCCAGTGTGCAAGAAAGAAAATACGGCCACGTACGTACATACGGGCAGGGTCTCGAACGCCTACTCGTGCATACGTACGGCCAGGGCTCGTGTACATGGCTGGGTCGAAACGGAGAAACATCATCGTCGTCGTGTTCATGGGGAGCCAACCTTCTGGGTCAGAACGGAATGCGTCGTCGTGTTCATCGGGAGGGCTTGGACGGAACAGCCGATGGAAACGAGGCCTGACGTATCGCAGAACGGAGGAAACGACCTTGTGTTCGACCGGCCACGTTCGAAACGGGATCCTGTTCATCGGGAGGGGTCTGGCGTACCGCAAAACGGAGGAAACGGACCTCCTATGGTCGAATCGGGGGTCCTGTTAATCGGGAGGGGTGTGGCGTACCGCAAAACGGAGGAAACGGACTTGTGTTGGAGCGCTACGGTCGAAATGGGGGTCCTGTTCATCGGGAGGGGTGTGTCGTACCGCAAAACGGGACTCCACGGGATACTGTTCATCTCCACCGTCGACCCCCTCCAACCTCCACGGGCTACTGTTCCTCCACCGTCGACCTCCTCCAGCCTCCACCTACGACTGTTCATCCACGGGCTCCTGTTCATCCAGCCTCCACCGCGCGCTACTCCACCGGCTACTGTTCAACCAGCCCTCTCCACGGGCTCCTGTTCAACCACCCCTCCACGGGCTACTATTCATCCTGCCCTCCACCGTCTACTGTTTATCCTGCCCTCCATGGGGTGGTCCTGTTCATCCAGCCCTCCACGGGGTCCTTTTCATCCAGCCCCAACCGGCTCGATCGATCGGGGTACTGTTCATCCAGAGGCAACACCACGGGGTCTTGTTCATCCACCCCCACCGGGAACTGTTCATCCACCCCCCGCAACGCTCACTGTTCATCCAGCGGCAGCATCGATCGACTTCAGTTAGCAGCAGTAGCGAAGGAAACGCTCGATCGGGTTCAGTTAACAGCCATCGATTGATAGCTCGGTTTGAGTAACGCCTAGCCTGCAGTGTAGTCGCTCGGGTTCAGTTAGAGCCCAACGCCTCGCTCGGGTTCAGTTAGAGCCCAAAGCCTCGCACACACGCGCGTACGTACGAGAGAAACGTGCATCGCTCGGCCCCCGACCACCGACCGTAACCGGGAACTCCTCGATATTTTCTGCGCCCTCGCTTCTACCACGGTTTTTTCCGTCATGGACGGCCCAAAGAATGTCATGCAGCTGCGTCTCCGGCCTGCCCAGGACGAAAAGCCCATTTTCTGTCATGATTTTTTGTCATAGAAGTAGGACCCCACCACATCTATGATGATACCGGGTTTTGTCACAATTATCGTCATAGAAGTGTCATAAGTATGACAGAAAAGATTTTCATTCGGCCCAAAATGTCACGGATGTGTCTTTTTTTGTAGTGACATCATGTTGTATTACTCTAGCAATTTGTTCGTCAAGAAAGTCACCAAGTGGCACATCATCATTATCAAGCAGGGTACTAGCATCATCATAAGCATTATCCATAGCAGAAGTAGCATCATCAATAACTTGCGACGTATCGGAATTGATAGCATGTGGTGGTGTTGCAAGTTTACTTATAACAGAAGGTGAATCTAAAGCAGAACTAGATGGCAGTTCCTTACCTACCCTCGTCTTAGAGGGATAAATCTTAGTCTTAGCATCCGTCAGGTTCTTCATAGTGATAAATTGATAATAATCCCAAGTGACTCAACAAATATAGCTATGCTCCCCAGCAACGGTGCCAGAAAAAGGTCTTGATAACCCACAAGTATAGGGAATCGCAATAGTTTTCGAGGGTAGAGTATTCAACCCAAATTTATAGATTCGACACAAGGGGAGCCAAAGAATATTTGAAGGTATTAGCAGCTGAGTTGTCAATTCAACCACACCTGGAGATTAATTATCTGCAGCAAAGTAATCAGTAGCAAAGTAGTATGATAGTTTTGATAATAGTGACAACAGCAATAGTTCAGTAGCAGTGATAGCGATGGTTTTGTAGCAAGAGCAATAGTAATGATAGCAGTAGTAACTTAGCAGAAACAATGTAGGATATATTCATAGGCATTGGATCGGTGACTTGTTGGATGATTTTCATCATGAGACAGTGATAACCTAGGGCGATACGGTACTAGCTCCAGTTCAGCAATATAATGTAGGCATGTATTCCATAAATAGTCATATGTGCTTATGGAAAGAACTTGCATGACATCTTTTGTCCTACCCTCCCGTGGCAACGGGGTCCTATTGGAAATTAAGGGATATTAAGGCATCCTTTTAATAGAGAACCGGGACAAAGCATTAACACACGGTGAATACATGTACTCCTCAAACTACGGCCATCACCGGGAGTAGTCCCGACTATTGTCACTCCGGCGTTGCCAGATCATAACACGTAGTAGGTGACTATAACTTGCAAAATCGGATCTAAAACATGGATATAATGATGATAACATAAACGGCTCAGATCTGAGTTCATGGCACTCGGGCCCAAAGTGACAAGCATTAAGCATGGCAAAGTCATAGCAACATCAATCTTAGAACATAGTGAATACTAGGGATCAAGCCCTAAAAAAACTAACTCGATTACGTGATGAATCTCATCCAACTCCTCACCGACTAGCAAGCCTACGAAGGAATTACTCACTCATGGTGGGGAGTATCATGGAATTGGCGATGGAGAAGGGTTGGTGATCATGAAGAACAAAGACCCCCTCTTCGGAGCCCCAAACGGACTCCAGATCTGGCCTCCCAATAAAGAACAGGAGGTGATGGCGGCTCCGTCTCGTGGATCGCAATAATTCTTTCTCCTTGGTTTTTCTGGAATAATGTGATTTTATAGCGTCGGTTTCAGGGTCAGCGAGGCCACCAGGTGGGGACAACCCACCTGGGCGCGCCAGGAGGGGGACGCCCTAGTGGGTTGTGCCCACCCAGGTGCCCCCCTCCGGTGGGTCTTGGCTGCAGAAATTCTTATTTATTGTATAAAAAATCCTCGCAAAGTTTTGTTCCATTCCGAGAACTTTTATTTCTGCACAAAAACAACATCATGGTAGTTCTACTAAAATTCAAATCATGCAAATTAGAGTCCAAAATAAGAGGAAAAGCATTAGGAAAAGTAGATACGTTGGAGACGTATCATGTAGCGCACATCTCCAACAACACAAGATTTATAATGTCTTACCCGAGTATCAGGACCCACTTCTAGTGCGTAAAGGGCATTATCAATTGCCTGCCCATCCTCCCACATCTTATTAACCTATGGTTAAAAAATAGACAAGCTGATCATCTTATGTACTCAATATATTAAAAAAACTGACAATGCAATTCAAAAGCTTACATGGCTCTTGAACCATTTCGCAAATCCTGCCATAACCAGTTTGTCAATGTTTCTTGGATTTCGCGGCAGTAACTCCTTTTTGTAGATGCCATAGATCCAAATCTTTCCAATACTCCAAGTCCCACAAAGTGGACCTGCGGGTAAACAATAATCTTTTTTCTGCCCTGCCATGCTTCCTTTTCCTACTACCATTATCAGGATGGTTTCCTGGTGTAATATGTCTGACCTTCTCTAATTCCACTTGCAACTCATCGGTGGTGAGCCTCTTTCGCGCATCACGGTTTCCATGCTTTGCATTGAACACATATCTTCGGTATTTTGTAGGACACGGCTTGTCGTTGGCAAGGAAACATCGGTGTCCAATGTTACAGATCTTGCTAAGTATTGCGTATGACAGCGGATTCCTGTCACAGTGAACACATGCATTGTAACCATGTGTCGTTCGCCCTAACATAGTGCCCAAAGCTGGACAATCATGGATGCACCAAATTATAACTACACGCAGAAAGAAATCAGTTGGTGGGCTGCTATATAGGTCTCGAGTGAGAACACCCCTCCATAGCTGTTGAAGTTCCTCCACAAGAGGCTCCATGAATAAATCAAAATCCTTTCCAGGACTTTTTGGACCTGGGATGAGCAAGGTCGTCTGATGTCAACTACACAACCTTCTTCTTGTAGACGTTGTTGGGCCTCCAAGTGCAGAGGTTTGTAGGACAGTAACAAATTTCCCTCAACTGGATGACCTAAGGTTTATCAATCCGTGAGGGGCGTAGGATGAAGATGGTCTCTCTCGAACAACCCTGCAACCAAATAACAAAGAGTCTCTTGTGTCCCCAACACACCCAATACAATGGTAAATTGTATAGGTGCACTAGTTCGGAGAAGATATGGTCATACAAGTGCAATATGGATGGTAGATATAGGTTTTTGTAATCTGAAATTATAAAAACAGCAAGGTAACAAGCGATAAAAGTGAGAGTAAACGGTATTGCAATGCTAGGAAACAAGGCCTAGGGTTCATACTTTCACTAGTGCAAGTTCTCTCAACAATAATAACATAATTGGATCATATAGCTATCCCTCAACATGCAACAAAGAGTCACTCCAAAGTCACTAATAGCGGAGAACAAACAAAGAGATTATTGTAAGGTACGAAACCACCTCAAAGTTATCATTTCTGATCGATCTATTCAAGAGTCCGTAGTAAAATAACATGAAGCTATTATTTCCATTCGATCTATCCTAGAGTTCGTACTAGAATAACACCTTAAGACAGAAATCAACCAAAACCCTAATGTCACCTAGATACTCCAATGTCACCTCAAGTATCCGTGTGTATGATTATACGATATGCATCACACAATCTCAGATTCATCTATTCAACCAACACAAAGAACTTCAAAGAGTGCCCCAAAGTTTCTACCGGAGAGTCAAGACGAAAACGTGTGCCAACCCCTACGCATAAGTTCGCAAGGTGTGACGCCCTCGATTTGACCGTACACTAATCAAGCACGCAAATGTGTACGATCAAGATCAGAAACTCATGGGAAGATATCACAACACAACTCTACAACATAAATAAGTCATACAAGGATCATAATACAAAGCCAGGGGCCTCGATGGCTCGAATGCAAGTGCTCGATCATAGACGAGTCAGCGGAAGCAACAATATCTGAGTACAGACATAAGTTAAACAAGTTTGCCTTAAGAAGGCTAGCACAAAAGTAGCAACGATCAAAAAGGCATGGCCTCCTGCCTGGGACCTCCTAACTACTCCTCGAAGCCGAACTCCATGTAGAATCATCCTTGGGATCTCTAGCTCCTGGACTCCAGCATCTGGTTGCGACAACCAGGTAGAATGGAAAGGGGGAAAAGAAGGAAAAAAGCAACCGTGAGTACTCATCCAAAGTACTCGCAAGCAAGGATCTACACTACATATGCATGGGTATATGTGTAAAGGGCCATATCGGTGGACTGAACTACAGAATGCCAGAATAAGAGGGGGATAGCTAATCCTGTCGAAGACTACGCTTCTGGCCACCTCCATCTTGCAGCATGTAGGAGAGAGTAGATGGTAAGTTCACCAAGTAGCATTGCATAGCATAATCCTACCCGGCGATCCCCTCCTCGTCGCCCTGTTAGAGAGCGATCACCGGGTTGTATCTGGCACTTGGAAGGGTGTATTTTATTAAGTATCTGGTTCTAGTTGTCATACGGTCAAGGTACAACTCCGGGTCGTCCTTGTACCGAGGGACACGGCTATTCGAATAGATAAACTTCCCTGCAGGGGTGCACCACATAACCCAACACGCTCGATCCCATTTGGCCGGACACACTTTTCTGGGTCATGCCCGGCCTCGGAAGATCAACACGTCGCAGCCCTACCTAGGCTCAACAGAGAGGTGAGCACGCCGGTCTAAACCCTATGCGCGCAGGGGTCTGGGACCATCGCCCATTGCACACCTGCATGTTGCGTACGCGGCCGGAAGCAGACCTAGCCCCCTTAATACAAGCGCGAGCTTACGGCCCAATGCGGCGCGTGCCACTCAGTCGCTGACGTCAAAAAGAGCTTCGGCTGATACCACGACGTCTAGTGCCCATAACTGTTCCCGCGTAGTTGGTTAGTGCGTATAGACCAAATGGCCAGACTCAGATCAAATACCAAGATCTCGTTAACCGTGTTAAGTATCCGCGAACGCCGACCAGGGCCAGGCCCACCTCTCTCCTAGGTGGTCTCAACCTGCCGTGTCGCTCCGCCACAAAGTAACAGTCGGGGGCCGTCAGGAACCCAGGCCCACCTCTACCGGGAAGGAGCCACCTGTCCTTTCAGCCCCCTCATCAGTATCACTTGCGGGTACTCAACGAGCTGACCCGACTTTAGTCACCACATATGTCATGTATAAAGTATAAAGTATATACCCGTGATCACCTCGCGCAGTGATCACGGCCCAGTAGTATAGCATGGCAGACGAACAAGAGTGTAGGGCCCCTGATGGAACACTAGCATCCTATACTAAGCAGTAGGATAGCAGGTAAGGGTAACAACTGTAGCAACAATGACAGACTATGCAATAGAAAAGGATTAACCGAAAGCAGTAACATGCTGCACTACTCTAATGCAAGCAGTATAGATAAGAATAGGCGATATCTGGTGATCAAGGGGGGGGGCTTGCCTGGAAGCTCAGCCGAGAAGGAGGGGTCGTCAACACCGTAGTCGTACTGGGTAGCGGCGACGTCGGTCTCGGTGTCTAGCGAGAGAAGAGGGGGGAAGAAACAATAAATACAATGCAAACAAATGCATGACGATGCATGACAGGACAACGCGTGATGCTAGGTGTGCCCAACGCGGTAGTAGGTGATGCCGGCGAAGGGGGGAAACATCCGGGAAAGTATTCCCGGTGTTTCCCGTTTTCGGACAGATGAACCGGAGGGGGAAAGTTGCGAGTTCGATAGGTTAGGGATGTGTGGCAGACGAACGGGCTACGTATCCGGATTCGTCTTGTCGTTCTGAGCAACTTTCATGTAGAAAGTATTTTCATCTGAGCTACGGTTTATTTTATATGATTTTCTAAAGATTTAATCATTTTCTGAATTTTAATTAATTACTTAATTTTATTTGAAATTGTAATTATGACATCAGGATGATGTCATGCTGACGTCAATGGTCAACAGGGGTTGACTGGTCAACCTGACCAGTGGGTCCAGTGGGACCCACCTGTCATACTTTGTTTAGGTTTAATAGGATTTAGCTAATCTAATTACTGTTTAATTAACCTAACTAGTTAATTAGATTAATTAAACATGATTAATTAAATTAATTAATTTACTAATTAATTATTAATTTTATCAATTCATTTTTTTTACAAAAACGTTCTGGGGGGTGGGGCCCCACACGTCATAGGGCCAGGGGGCACTGGCCCAGTGGTTATTGGCCCATAGGCCAAGGTGGGTCGAGCGGAACGGGCGCAACGGGCACCGGGCGTCGGGCGTCCGCCCGAACGGGACTGGCGAGGGGGCGCGGCGGACGAAGGCCGTCGGGGAGCGGCGAGGTTCTGGCCAGGGGGAAGTGGTGGTGGCCGTGGCGGCCGGCGGAGTGGCGGCGCGAGGGGAGCAGTGGTTGAGGCGCGGCGGGGGTTCCGGCGGCCACGCGCAGTACTAGCAGGGGCGGCGGCAGCGTCAGCAGCTGCGGCGAGCGCGCGCGCAGGAAGCTCGAGCGGCGTGGGCGAGCATGGCCAGGCGGATGGGCGAGGCTGGCAGCTTTGGGTGACAGAGCAGTGGTGGCGGCGCTAGCAGCAAAGGAGCCAAGCCCGCAGCAGCAGCAGCAGGCGCGCGGCGCAGGCGACTGCAGGTGCTGGGGGGGCGTGCGGGGGAAGGCAGAAGCGGCACAGCGGGCGGCGCGTGCTCGCGCGGCGAGGCAGAGATGAGGCCAGGAGGGCGCGGGCTAGCGCGGGGGCACGCTCAAGCGCGGCCAGAGCGCGGCCGGAGTGGGTGAGCGGTTTGGTGGCGATGCAATGTTCTCGTCCATCGATGGCTACTGGAATGTCATCAACAATAGAAACAGGGTCTTACTGACAGAATTGTACACCGAGGTGTTTACATAAGCAGGAGAATATTACTGCTTAGAACATATAGATCACAAGAAAGGTTAAGCCCAACAATGGGAAGAAAAATATGATTATCAGATTAAACAGAACAATGGAATTAAACACATATTTCAGGGATATATCCTTCCCAAGGACAAGCCAAGCAAGATATCCATGACAGGATATAATGTAGAAAACTCTTTGGGTAAGCGGAGAGAAATTTCAAGACATTACCCATACAGCGGTGTTTGGATAATTGGGTAGGAAACATTTAGCATTGGGCTCCAAATGTTCTTGTTGAAAATCGGAGTATCACAAACATGCTTCGAGATAGCATCGACATGGACTTCAAGCAAAGGTCAGACTTTGGAAACACAAAGGACCCATCAGGAATAACTTGTGGAATAAGGCTTACAATTTCCTCATGGAAGAATCGCTAAGCTTGCTAAAAGGAAACTATAACAATAGGTCCTCCGGCCAGGTGTGCTAGGCATGACATCACCTTACAGGGTCACATAAAGACCAATGTTATAACTCTTGGAAATATGTTCCAACCATCATATCTGACCGAGATTCAGATCTGATTGGTGTCAGGATAACTCAGACTCAGGATGCCGGAGAGGAAAAGGTGAAATACAAATTGATGAGATGACATTGTAGATTCTCGGGAGATGAACTATGGAAGCGAGTTCCGAACAAGGGTTCATCATTAAATCAAGGAGAGGTGAGGAGGTGACTGATTGACTCAGCGACAATCCATAAGATTTCCCAAAAGATGGATTTCCACAACTATGTGAACAAGGAGATAACATTAGCTAGATCGAATGACCTAATGATGTATGCTCGAGGAAAACATACACAGTTAAACATTGGTTGAAATGTGCACCCGAAATATGGGCTACGTAGCACGATCAATGTTCGAATGATGATTCATTAAGCCATAGACGTAGAATGAAACTATAGACGAATAACTTCAAAGCAATAGGGTTTCTAGGAGTTTAGAATTTACACATCACAGACCATTCGTCGGTATTTCGGTTAGAAACAACACGGGGACCAAGAAAGAATGGGGATGGTGAGAAGTATCACTGTACCAACAATTCTTAAGAGGTGGAGTAATCCTCACAACATTCTTGACATCAAAGATGGTAATACTCCACGGTAGAACTTAACATAAGTTGGATAGCAGGGAAATCAAGATACAACACAAAATATGAACAAGTTTGTGTTGGGGGGAGGCAAGAATGTTGTCAATGATAACACAATTCATCAAGGGGCAAGGATGGTATTTCTCATCCTGAATTTCGACACACAACTTGGAAGAAGTCAAATTCTTGACAATGATCACGACAAATTTGTCGAGAGGTTTTCAAGAAGATGTAATTGATCGACGATGACATCAAGTCAAAGGAATGATGAAAGCGAAAGGTTATTGGAACCACGGGTAGGACACAAACTCGAAATCAAGTTTGTTGTTCATGGAGAAGTGATATGACGAGGAAGATCGACGCAAGATTAGCTCACTGTCGAAATTTGTGCGCTGGGAAGGTCCAGGTAGCACAGTTAAAATTCAGCATGATAATGATGTAGCCAATCAGGCTAGGAATGACGTGATCGGGTACAAACTCATAAGTAAAGAAGATTACTAAGAGTTGTTTAATCGCAGTGCGGACTCGATTCAGTTATCGGTGGTTTTGAGTGTTAAAAAAAACTCGAAGCCCGTCAAAAATTGGAATCAATGAGAATGTAGCACTTGATGGAGAACTCATAATAAGTTATGCAGTTTCGTGATAATCTCGAGATACCAGGGGGTAATACTCGACGACAGATCAGAATAGAGGTTGGACTAGGTATTGTTCTGCAGAAGACAAGTGCTTAAACTTGCACGAGAAATGGCATTTAAAAGAGAACATGGTTTGAACCACGATTGCAAAAAGCCAGATCCCAGATATAAGATGAACTTATACCTAGGGAGTAATTAATTTAAGAAAAGCTTTAATGATAAGATCTACATCGTGTCCATGGGCATGAACGCAAAGTTCAAGGTCGACTCCCACTTCTCCAAGGCATATCCTTTCATTTACTTCTCGCGTTCGATGAAGTTGTAGTGTTGAAATTTTATATGGCAAAATACCAGAAGAGTATGACTCGTGAAAACTTTCGAGTTCACACATATTAAGGAAGGCATAGGTTCAAGCCATTGGGGCTTCTTAGAACGTATACCACGAACTTCAGAAGTAAATAACACAAGCTCAAAAGTAGAGCATGGTTGACAAAGCAGAGGATACAATTTACCAGAGGCATTATGTATCCGAGAAGAGACTCACAAAGTTATTGAATATGAAGGACGTCGTCGGATAAAATCCAATAAAGGTTTTGGTGGTCCTCAAGGGATCGGATGTGAGCATCGGTACTCAACCAGGAGAAGAAAGAAAGCAAGGCAATCGGAATATCAAAACAACTGACTAATTCAAAGATCAAATGCAAAGAAATTATGAGTTCCAAATCAAGGCATCAGAAGCAATGTTCTGATTAGGGATGGATAAGTTGAATAGTCTTAGGGGTACAATCGACGGCAATTGGATTGGTTGAGAACCAGCTCATGTTCAAAATGACATCTGAGCCAGATAGATAATTTAAAAGGATCAACCGATGATTGCGTGCATTCGCACTCATGTTGAATCAACAGGGTCAAAATGACGGTGTCAAAGGAGACTAATGAATATTGCCAGATATATGAAGCATCCATAATGCAAGTAGACAAGTATTTGCAGAGCAATAAAGCTGCTGAGGATTTTCGGAGGATTGAATAGTATTTCGAAGACTTTTGTGAAACACCTGAACAACTGGGGATGAGCGGATACTCGGAAGTGCGAGAAATTATTCTTAGGGGGATTCAGTTGGCAAAAACTGTATAGCAGTAAGCTCAAAGGATTCTTGGAACAATGGAGAGCGGTTCGGGGCATCTTGTCTTAACAAGATCAACTTGGAATAGAATTAAGAACGACGGTTGTAAGTATTTATCCATAGGGATAGATCAGTGGTAGGGAATTGCAAAAGCAACGAGCACAAAGTCTCGAAAGAGTATCGGGGAGTAACTTCGAAATCTTCTCGTACAGTGGGCGATCATCTGTGATAAGGGGCTCTCTGGGAGACGTAGTTACGAGAACCTAGAGTCAGACTTAGTAAAATCATTTAACCCGAATAGAAGAGAGATCAGAGTCCCAGAGTATAGGTTGAGGAATAAAAGATCCTACTACCACCCAATGGCGACGTGGGCCCGTAAGCCACAAACCAATGTTAGAAAACAGTTTTCACTGACTAGACTCAACTTCGGCCAAGGAGTTGGAAAGGGGGATTCCTACAGGCAGTTGGCTCTGATACCAACTTGTGACGCCCCCGATTTGACCATACACTAATCAAGCACGCAAATGTGTACGATCAAGATCAGAAACTCACGGGAAGATATCACAACACAACTCTACAACATAAATAAGTCATACAAGGATCATAATACAAAGCCAGGGGCCTCGAGGGCTCGAATACAAGTGCTCGATCATAGACGAGTTAGCGGAAGCAACAATATCTGAGTACATACATAAGTTAAACAAGTTTGCCTTAAGAAGGCTAGCACAAAAGTAGCAACGATCAAAAAGGCAAGGCCTCCTGCCTGGGACCTCCTAACTACTCCTCGAAGCCGAACTCCATGTAGAATCATCCTCGGGATCTCTAGCTCCTGGACTCCAGCATCTGGTTGCGACAACCAGGTAATGGAAAGGGGAAAAGAAGGAAAAAGCAACCGTGAGTACTCATCCAAAGTACTCGCAAGCAAGGATCTACACTACATATGCATGGGTATATCTGTAAAGGGCCATATCGGTGGACTGAACTGCAGAATGCCAGAATAAGAGGGGGATAGCTAATCCTGTCGAAGACTATGCTTCTGGCCACCTCCATCTTGCAGCATGTAGGAGAGAGTAGATGGTAAGTTCACCAAGTACCATCGCATAGCATAATCCTACCCGGCGATCCCCTCCTCGTCGCCCTGTTAGAGAGCGATCACCGGGTTGTATCTGGCATTTGGAAGGGTGTGTTTTATTAAGTATCCGGTTCTAGTTGTCATAAGGTCAAGGTACAACTCCGGGTCGTCCTTTTACCGAGGGACACGGCTATTCGAATAGATAAACTTCCCTGCAGGGGTGCACCACATAACCCAACACGCTCGATCCCATTTGGCCGGACACACTTTTCTGGGTCATGCCCGGCCTCGGAAGATCAACACGTCGCAGCCCCACCTAGGCTCAACAGAGAGGTCAGCACGCCGGTCTAAACCCTATGCGCGCAGGGGTCTGGGCCCATCGCCCATTGCACACCTGCACGTTGCGTACGCAGCCGGAAGCAGACCTAGCCCCCTTAATACAAGCGCGAGCTTACGGTCCAATGCGGCGCGCGCCACTCAGTCGCTGACGTCAAAAAGAGCTTCGGCTGATACCACGACGTCGAGTGCCCATAACTGTTCCCGCGTAGCTGGTTAGTGCGTATAGACCAAATGGCCAGACTCAGATCAAATACTAAGATCTCGTTAAGCGTGTTAAGTATCCGCGAACGCCGACCAGGGCCAGGCCCACCTCTCTCCTAGGTGGTCTCAACCTGCCCTGTCGCTCCGCCACAAAGTAACAGTCGGGGGCCTTCAGGAACCCAGGCCCACCTCTACCGGGATGGAGCCACCTGTCCTTTCAGCCCCCTCATCAGTATCACTTGCGGGTACTCAACGAGCCGACCCGACTTTAGTCACCACATGTGTCATGTATAAAGTATAAAGTATATACCCGTGATCACCTCCCGCAGTGATCACGGACCAGTAGTATAGCATGGCAGACGAACAAGAGTGTAGGGCCACTGATGGAACACTAGCATCCTATACTAAGCAGTAGGATAGAAGGTAAGGTTAACAACTGTAGCAACAATGACAGGCTATGCAACAGAATAGGATTAACCGAAAACTGCAATATGCTACACTACTCTAATGCAAGTAGTATAGAGAAGAATAGGCGATATCTGGTGATCAAGGGGGGGGCTTGCCTGGAAGCTCAGCCGAGAAGGAGGGGTCGTCAACACCGTAGTCGTACTGGGTAGCAGCGGCGTCGGTCTCGGTGTGTAGCGAGAGAAGAGGGGGGAAGAAACAATAAATACAATGCAAACAAATGCATGACGATGCATGACAGGACAACGCGTGATGCTAGGTGTGCCCAACGCGGTAGTAGGTGATGCCGGCGAAGGGGGGAAACATCCGGCAAAGTATTCCCGGTGTTTCGCGTTTTCGGACAGATGAACCGGAGGGGGAAAGTTGCGAGTTCGATAGGTTAGGGATGTGTGGAAGACGAACGGGCTACGTATCCGGATTCGTCTTGTCGTTCTGAGCAACTTTCATGTAGAAAGTATTTTCATCTGAGCTACGGTTTATTTTATATGATTTTCTAAAGATTTAATCATTTTCTGAATTTTAATTAATTATTTAATTTTATTTGAAATTGTAATTATGACATCAGGATGATGTCATGCTGACGTCAATGGTCAACAGGGGTTGACTGGTCAACCTGACCAGTGGGTCCAGTGGGACCCACCTGTCATACTCTGTTTAGGTTTAATAGGATTTAGCTAATCTAATTACTATTTAATTAACCTAACTAGTTAGTTAGATTAATTAAACAGGATTAATTAACTTAATTAATTTACTAATTAATTATTAATTTTATTAATTCATTTTTTTTACAAAAACGTTCTGGGGGGTGGGGCCCCACATGTCATAGGGCCAGGGGGCACTGGCCCAGTGGTTATTGGCCCATAGGCGAAGGTGGGTCGAGCGGAACGGGCGCAACGGGCACCGGGCGTCGGGCGTCCGCCCGAACGGGACTGGCGAGGGGGCGCGGCGAGGTTCCGGCCAGGGGGAAGTGGTGGTGGCCGTGGCGGCCAGCGGAGTGGCGGCGCGAGGGGAGCAGTGGTTGAGGCGCGGCGGGGGTGGTGGTGGCGGGGTCGTGCGGGCGAAGCAGTGGTCGGGGTCACGGCGTCGCGTGGCCACGGCTAACGGCGCGCGAGGAACATAGAGAGGAGGGAGTGGAGGCCGTGCCTCACCGCGGGAGTGTAGGGCTACGGGCAGCGGGGGTCGAGGAGGTGGATGGGGACGACATCGGCGTGGAGGAGGCAGGCCGGCGAGGAGGTCCTAGGCGGCGGCGGTGTGGTCCCTGCAGGGGCGGCGTTCGAGCCCTCCCTTTTCCCGATCCAGATCGGGATCGATGGGGGGTTGGAGGAGAGACGTGTGGGAGTGGGAGGGGGCGACTGGGGAGTGGGGTAGGTTAGGGTTTCGGTGGGTGAGGGGATAAGGAGGAGTGGGGGAAAGTGGCCGGCTGGGCCGATTGGGCCGGCCTGGCGAACAGCTGGGCCAGCTGGCCCAGTGCGGGGGGTTCTTTTTTTTTGTTAGTTTGTTTTCTGTTTTCGTATTTTCTTTTCTTTATTTATTTCCTTTTCTGTTTTAATTCATTTTTAGTATTTAGGTCTTTTATAAAAGTATGGATCCCACACCATAAATTCCTAGGCATTTATTTGCACACCCCGAACATTTTTGTTTTAAATTTTAAAAAACTTTTATTGTTGACATTAGTTTGAATTTAAATTTTGAAAAGTTTTGATCGAACGCGATATTAACAACAGTAACCGGGGTGACGTGGCACCGTTATCGTGGGATTACTGTAGCTTAATTATCCGGGTGTTACACAAGGTCACTGAACCCGCAAGTTGATCACCAAAACATACATCAAGTAGATCACGTGAATATCCCATTGTGACCACAGATAAGCACATGCAAGACATACATCAAGTGTTCTCAAATCCTTAAAGACCAATATTATAAGATAACTTCAAACGGAAACTCAATTCATTAAAAGAGAGTAGAGGGGGAGAAACATCATAAGATCCAACTATAATAGCAAAGCTCGCGATACATCAAGATCGTGCCGAATCAAGAACACGAGAGAGAGAGAGATCAAACACATAGCTACTGGTACATACCCTTAGCCTCGAGGGTGAACTACTCCCTCCTCGTCATGGAGACCGTCGGGATGATGAAGATGGTCACCGGTGAGGGGTCCCCCCTCTGGCAGGGTGCCGGAACAGGGTCTTGATTGGTTTTTGGTGGCTACAGAGGCTTGCGGTGGCGGAACTCCTGATCTAGGTTATTTTCTGGAGGTTTCTATATTTATTGGAATTTTTGGCATAGGTCTCACATCAGGGGGGGTCTCCGAGTCGTCCACAAGATAGGGGGACGCGCCCAGGGGGGTAGGGCGCGCCCCCCACCCTCGTGGATGGCTCGGGACTCTTCCGGCCCAACTCTTTTACTTCGGGGGCTTCTTTTGGTCCATAAAAAATCATCAAAAATTGGCCCGTCAATTGGACTCCGTTTGGTATTCCTTTTCTGTAAAACTAAAAAACAAGGAAAAAAACTGACACCGGCACTGGGCTCTAGGTTAATAGGTTAGTCCCAAAAATCATATAAAATAGCATATAAATGCATATAAAACATCCTAGATGGATAGTATAATAGCATGGAACAATCAAAAATTATAGATACGTTGGAGACGTATCAAGCATCCCCAAGCTTAATTCCTGCTCGTCCTCGAGTAGGTAAATGATAAAACAGAATTTTTGATGTGGAATGCTACCTAACATAATTTTCAATGTAATTTCCTTTATTGTGGCATGAATGTTCCGATCCGAAAGATTCAAGACAAAAGTTTAATATTGACATAACCAAGCATACTGACCAATCAATTATGTCCTCTCAAAATAACATAGCCAAAGAAAGCTCATCCCTACAAAATCATATAGTTTGGCCAGGCTTCATTTTCGTCACACAAAATGCTCCCATCATGCACAACCCCGATAACAAGTCAAGCAATTGTTTCATGCTTTAGTATTCTCAAACGTTTTCAACTTTCACGCAATATATGAGTGCGAGCCATGGACATAGCACTATAGGTGGAACATAATATGATGATGGAGGTTGTGTGGAGAAGACAGAAAAGATAAAGTCTCACATCAACGCGGCTAATCAACGGGCTATGGAGATGCCCATCAATTGATGTCAATGCGAGGAGTAGGGATTGCCATGCAACGGATGCACTAGAGCTATAAATGTATGAAAGCTCAACAAAAGCAACTAAGTGGGTGTGCATCCAACTTGCTTGCTCACGAAGACCTAGGGCATTTTGAGGAAGCCCATCGTTGGAATATACAAGCTAAGTTCTATAATGAAAAATCCCCACTAGTATATGAAAGTGACAAAATAAGAGACTCTCTATCATGAAGATCCTCGTTCTACTTTGAAGCACAAGTGTGGAAAAAGGATAGTAACATTGACCCTTCTCTCTTTTTCTCTCATTTTTTTGGGCCTTCTCTTTTTTATTTGGCCTTTCTCTTTTTTTTGGGCCTTCTCTTTTTTGGCATTTCTGTTTTTTCCTCACACGGGACAATGCTCTAATAATGATGATCATCACATTTCTATTTATTTACAACTCAAGGATTACAACTCGATACTAGAACAAAATATGACTATATGAGTACCTCCGGCGGTGTACCGGGATGTGCAATGATTCAAGAGTGACATGTATAAAAAATTATGAACAGTGGCTTTGCCACAAATACGATGTCAACTACACGATCATGCAAGGCAATATGACAATGATGAAGCGTGTCATAATAAATGGAACGGTGGAAAGTTGCATGGCAATATATCTCGGAATGGCTATGGAAATGCCATAATAGGTAGGTATGGTGGCTGTTTTGAGGAAGATATAAGGAGGCTTATGTGTGATAGAGCGTATTATTTCACGGGGTTTGGATGGACCGGCGAAGTTTGCACCAACTCTCGAGGTGAGAAAGGGCACTGCACGGTACCGAAGCGGCTAGCAATGATGCAAGGGTGAGAGTGCGTATAATCCATGGACTCAACATTAGTCATAAAGAACTCACATACTTATTGCAAAAATCTACAAGTCATCAAAACCAAGCACTACGCGCATGCTCCTAGGGGGATAGATTGGTAGGAAAAGACCATCGCTCGTCCCCGACCGCTACTCATAAGGAAGGCAATCAAAGAACACCTCATGCTTCAAATTTGTCACACAACGGTTACCGTATGTGCATGCTACGGGACTTGCAAATCTCAACACAAGTATTTCTCAATTTCACAATTACTCAACTAGCACGACTCTAATATCACCATCTTTATATCTCAAAACAATTATCAAGTATCAAACTTTTCATAGTATTTAATGCACTTTATATGAAAGTTTTTATTATAACCATCTTGAATGCCCATCATATTAGGACTAATTTTATAACCAAAGCAAATTACCATGCTGTTCTAAAAGACTCTCAAAGTAATATAAGTGAAGCACTAGAGCAAACGACAAACTACTCTGAAAGATATAAGTGAAGATCAATGAGTAGTTGAATAATTATGTAACAATGTGAAGACTCTCTAACATTTAGGAATTTCAGATCTTGGTATTTTATTCAAACAGCAAACAAAACAAAATAAAATAAAATAACGCTCCAAGCAAAACACATATCATGTGGTGAATAAAAATATAGCTCCAAGTAAAGTTACCGATGAACGAAGACGAAAGAGGGGATGCCATCCGGGGCATCCCCAAGCTTAGGCTCTTGGTTGTCCTTGAATATTACCTTGGGGTGCCTTGGGCATCTCAAAGCTTAGGCTCTTTCCACTCCTTATTCCATAGTCCATCGAATCTTTACCCAAAACATGAAAACTTCACAACACAAAACTTAACAGAAAACTCGTAAGCTCCGTTAGTATAAGAAAATAAATCACCACTTAGGTACTGTTGTGAACTCATTATTAAATTCATATATGTGTACTATCTACTGTATTCCAACCTCTCTATGGTTCATACCCTCCGATACTACTCATAGATTCATCAAAATAAGCAAACAACACATAGAAAACAGAATCTGTCAAAAACAGAACAGTCTGTAGTAATCTGTATCATTCAAATACTTCTGTAACTCAAAAAATTCTGAAATAAACTGGTGGACCTGAGGAAGTTGTCTATTAATCATCTGCAAAAAGAATCAACCTAAAATCACTCTCCAGTAAAAAATGGCAGCTAATCTCGTGAGCGCAAAAGTTTCTGTTTTTTACAGCAAGATCGCAAAGACTTCACCCAAGTCTTCCCAAAGGTTCTACTTGGCACAAACACTAATTAAAACAATAAAACCACATCTAAACAGAGCCCAGATGAATTATTTATTACTAAACAGGAGCAAAAGGCAAAGAACAAAAATAAAATTGGGTTGCCTCCCAACAAGCGCTAACGTTTAACGCACCTAGCTAGGCATGATGATTTCAATGATGCTCACATAAAAGATAAGAATTGAAACATTAAGAGAGCATCATGAAGAATATGACTAGCACATTTAAGTCTAACCCACTTCCTATGCATAGGGATTTTGTGAGCAAACAACTTTTGGGAACAATAATCAACTAGCATAGGAAGGCAAAACAAGCATAACTTCAAAACTTTAAGCACATAGAGAGGAAACATGATATTATTGCAATTCCTACAAGCATATGCTCCTCCCTCATAATAATTTTCAGTAGCATCATGAATGAATTCAACAATATAACCATCACATAAAGCATTCTTTTCATGATCTACAAGCATAGAATTTTTACTAGTCTCCACATAAGCAAATTTCTTCTCATGAATAGTAGTGGGAGCAAACTCAACAAAATGACTATCATGTGAGGCATAATCCAATTGAAAATTAAAATCATGATGACAAGTTTCATGGTTATCATTATTCTTTATAGCATACATGTCATCACAATAATCATCATAGATAGCAACTTTGTTCTCATAATCAATTGGAACCTCTTCCGAAATAGTGGATTCATCACTAAATAAAGTCATGACCTCTCCAAATCCACTTTCATCAATATAATCATCATAAATAGGAGGCATGCTTTCGTCATAATAAATTTTCTCATCAAAACTTGGGGGACAAAAAATATCATCTTCATCAAACATAGCTTCCCCAAGCTTGTGGCTTTGCATATAATTAACTTCATGGGTATTCAAGGAATTCATACTAACAACATTGCAATCATGCTCATCATTCAAATATTTAGGGCCAAACATTCTAATGCATTCTTCTTCTAGCACTTGAGCACAATTATCGGAATCCTTATTTTGACGAAAGACATTAAAAAGATGAAGCATATGAGGCATCCTAAATTCCATTTTTTTGTAGTTTTCTTTTATAAATTAAACTAGTGATAAAACAAGAAACAAAAAGATTCGATTGCAAGATCTAAAGATATACCTTCAAGCACTCACCTCCCCGGCAATGGCGCCAAAAATTGCTTAGTTGACGGGGTGTTAGTATCGCTTACCTAGCCTCCCCGGCAACGGCGCCAGAAATTGCTTGATGTCTACTACACAACCTTCTTCTTGTAGACGTTGTTGGGCCTCCAAGTGCAAAGGTTTGTAGGACAGTAGCAAATTTCCCTCAAGTGGATGACCTAAGGTTTATCAATCCGTGGGAGGCGTCGGATGAAGATGGTCTCTCTCAAACAACCCTGCAAACAAATAACAAAGAGTCTCTTGTGTCCCCAACACACCCAATACAATGGTAAATTGTATAGGTGCACTAGTTCGGTGAAGAGATGGTGATACAGGTGCAATATGGATGGTAGATATAGGTTTTTGTAATCTGAAATTATAAAAACAGCAAGGTAACAAGCGATAAAAGTGAGCGTAAACGGTATTGCAATGCTAGGAAACAAGGCCTAGGGTTCATACTTTCACTAGTGCAAGTTCTCTCAACAATAATAACATAATTGGATCATATAACTATCCCTCAACATGCAACAAAGAGTCACTCCAAAGTCACTAATAGCGGAGAACAAATGAAGAGATTATTGTAGGGTACGAAACCACCTCAAAGTTATCATTTCTGATTGATCTATTCAAGAGTCCGTAGTAAAGTAACACGAAGCTATTATTTCCGTTCGATCTATACTAGTGTTCGTACTAGAATAACACCTTAAGACACAAATCAACCAAAACCCTAATGTCAGCTAGATACTCCAATGTCACCTCAAGTATCCGTGGGTATGATTATACGATATGCATCACACAATCTCTGATTCATCTATTCAACCAACATTAAGAACTTCAAAGAGTGCCCCAAAATTTCTACCGGAGAGTCAACATGAAAACGTGTGCCAACCCCTATGCATAAGTTCACAAGGTCACTGAACCCGCAAGTTGATCACCAAAACATACATCAAGTAGATCCCGTGAATATCCCATTGTCACCACAGATAAGCACATGCAAGACATACATCAAGTGTTCTCAAATCCTTAAAGACTCAATCCAATAAGATAACTTGAAAGGGAAAACTCAATAAATTACAAGAGAGTAGAGGGGGAGAAACATCATAAGATCCAACTATAATAGCAAAGCTTGCGATACATCAAGATCTTGCCGAATCAAGAACATGAGAGAGAGAGAGATCAAACACATAGCTACTGGTACATACCCTTAGCCTCGAGGGTGAACTACTCCCTCCTCGTCATGGAGAGCATCGGGATGATGAAGATGGACACCGGTGAGGGATCCCCCCTTCCGGCAGGGTGCCGGAACAGGGTCCCGATTGGTTTCTGGTGGCTACAGAGGCTTGCGGCGGCAGAACTCCCGGTCTAGGTTATTTCTGTATTTATAGGAATTTTGGGCGTAGGTCTCATGTCAGGGGGGTCTCCGAGTCGTCCACGAGATAGGGGTACGCGCCCAGGGGGGTAGGGCGCGCCCCCACCCTCATGGATAGCTTAGGACTCTTCTGGCCCAACTCTTTTACTCCGGGGACTTCTTTTGGTCCATAAAAAATCATCAAAAGTTGGCACGTCAATTGGACTCAGTTTGGTATTCCTTTTCTGTAAAACTCAAAAACAAGGAAAAAACAGAAATTGGCACTGGGCTCTAGGTTAATAGGTTAGTCTCAAAAATCATGTAAAATAGCATATAAATGCATATAAAACATCCTAGATGGATAATATAATAGCATGGAACAATCAAAAGTTATAGATATGTTGGAGACGTATCACCGTCATGTAGTTTGATTCTTTGTTGCAGACATTTGGAGGCATGTTGTAAGGGATAACAAGCACTGGCCACATGCTATGTGGCGCTCTGGTGGCCAAATGGGTTAAATCCATCTGAAGCTAAGCCAAGTCTAATGTTTCTCAGGTCAGCAACAAACTTTTTGTGTTTCTGATTGAAGCTTTTCCAGTCACTACCATGAGATGGATGGCTCATTACATTCTGATCTCTGTACTCCTGGTTCCTAGAATGCCACAGTACATCCTCTCTTGTTTCAGCATCATGAAACAACCTCTTCAATCTTGGTATAATTGGAAAATGTCTCAGAACATTATGAGGAATCCTCTTCACAACATCGCCATCTTTCCATCTTGATGATTTGCATTTTGGGCATTCACTTAATTTGGCATAATCCTTCTGGAACAGAACACAATTATTCTTACAAACATGGACCATATCATATTCAATTCCAACTGCACGAAGGAAATTCTTCATTTTACTGTAGGTGTGTGGCAACTCAGACGCATTTGGGAAAGATTTGCGGAAAGCAACCAACATCACATCGAATGATTTGTTGGTCATCCGCTCAAATGTCTTCACCTGAAGAAAGGTGACTATAGCTTAGAATACTGATAGCTTATTTCCTGGGGTGACAACCATGTTGCATTGTTCCAACATGCAGGCCCATCATTTTTCTTCTGCAGGTGAAAGTTCAGGAAATGCACGAGCATTTCGTAGCATTGTTTCAATGTTGGCCAAACTCACTGGCTCCAGCACCACCACCTCCTCCTCCTCTTCCACCTGAGCATCAGGCAGATCAAGATGGTGATCTGCTGCTTCCACATAGTCAGTAACATTGACATTCACAGTTCCATGATGAACCCACCTAGTATATGTGACCGACATCCCATACAAGTGTAGATGATTTTGCATAGTTGACTGGGGTCTTGCAACTGAATTCATAAAACTGCTACACAGGCAGAGCACATCTGATTTCGGACCACCGTGCTCAGCTCTGATAAAGTTCATGAAGTTTTCAACCCCCTCGACATATGTAGCGGAGAATCTCTGAGAAGAAGTTAACCAAGTCTTGTCCATCTGTTAGACATACAAATTAGTTCTTCTACTAGATATTACAGGAAAAAGATATATGCTTTCTTATGAAGTCCATAAAAAATACCTAGGTTGATGTGTAAAGCTATGACAAGATATTTGGACAAGCAGATCTAAGTAACAAAATATATGTAAAGCTAATTCATCAAACAGATTTGAGTGCTAAATTATGGCAGGTTGTTTCAGCAGTAAATGAGGCCGAGCACATAGCCATCGAAGTCCATCTCAGCAACAAAGGTCGAAGAGCTATTTCACCTAACAGATTGGCTACTAGACCATGGCAATCTACGTCACAATAAATATATGGCAGGATATTTTAGCAACTAATCGGGCGTGGCATGCCATCTCAGCTAAGCAGATTGAGTGCAGAACAGGGCAAGGAAGCTTCTTAGGCAGAGCATATTGAGTGTAAACTACTTCGGCAAACAGTGGGATTAACAGCGTCTATCAGCTAACATTCAGCGGTACTCCGACATGCACGGGGCCTCAGTCTAGAATTCGCGTACCGTGGGAGAAGCTGACCGCTGTTCGTCTCCACAAGAATGTCGCCAGTGGTGGCGGCGCGGCTAGAGGACGGCAGTCTACGAGAGCGTACTGTGGAGCGAGAGTATCGTTGTGTGTCCCCTCGACGAACCGCGGCACCAACATATCAGCGCAACGGGGAGGGCGGCTTTGGCGGAGCGAATGGAGTGGAGGGGGCCGCGGGGAGGGGGGTTTGGGGAATATTATTGGCCAGCTAGCCGAAGGGCGGTTGAAGGAAATTTTTTGGGGGTATTTTCTCGCCGTGGGCGGGGCAGTATGGCGCATGGTCGGTTTCTCCAAATGAAGTCGCACATACCAGTGAAGAGGCAAGCCGAACCGCGTTTCGTTTGCATGAGCCGTGTGCAGCACTGACCGTGTGTGGGGTGCAATGCGACCGCGACAGGCGTGCTGTGAATGTACCGCATTTTTTCCTTTTAAACTTTGTGCTTCGCCCCCTCAAAAAACAAAATTGGTGCTTCGCGCGATCCATCGATACTACTAGTAATTCCGTAATCCTGACTAAAACAGCGCAGCCGTGTCTTTTCCCGCGCGATATGCTGGGAGGTTGGCTTAGTAGGTTTTTTAGGACGAGTAATGCTACACCTACATAATCCCAATTACGTAATTAACGTAATGTGAAACATGTGAGCTGCCGGTTGGAGATTGGGGGGAGGGGGGGTCCCACCACCATGAAAACCAGGAGGGAGAGAGAGCTGCAATTTACGTTAACCCTTCATAGGTTCCCGTAGATGTAGAAAGATGTGAAATGCGTGAATGTGTAGTGGATGTACTATTGGAGTGCCTAAGATAGATTGTGTATGTAGACCCTATGTGTTTATTTACTTCGCATGTTAGCTTTGTCTCGGGTCAAACCTTCTAAGTTTATACACAGAAAAAACAAATCATCATTCCATATATTTTCATACTCCTACAATATATCTTACTATTATTGTGCAAGTTCATATACACCGGACGAGATTAATGCAAACACGGCAGATTTTCATTACATTTCAAACTTTTATAGGACAGAAAAATAAAAGAAACCCGACACTAAACCTATTTTACGGCGGCGACCAACGTCCTCCATCTGCGATCTCCATGTATGGGGGCGGGGTTCAAGACCCGTGAAGTGAAGATGCGGTGTCCGGTGAGGAAGGGTAGAACACGGGAGACGGACCGGCCAGTTGGCACACCATGCCCTGCCGCCTCCCATGCCCTACTCATCCTCGGAGGAGTCCCCGACCTCGGCGGTGCCGGTGGACATGAGGTCGATGATGATGGACGTGGACAGTCCGTCGCTTCACCTGCCACATGCGCTACCGAACGTTCGACGCGACAAGTAGGATGCGTGGCTGACGATGCTCCTGTCGTCGGCCACCAGCGTGGCCACCACTTGTGCGGTCGTGTCCGCGTCTGGCTACGCTGCTATTGCGTTGCGAGCGGAGAGTTGAGCTAGGGCGGCGACCTCGAGCATCATCCCCGAAGACAAGCTCTCCCGCAGAGCGTTCGCGCTCGCGGTCATGGCGGATGTGGTGCCAGGTAGCAGGACGATGCGCTATGGTGTGGAGTTTACCTGGGCACACGCAATGCCAATCCAAATGTCATTGGCCCCTTCAACAACTTCGATGGGCTTCTCTCTCACATAGCTGCTCAGAGGGCCACTGTGGAGCAATCAGTTGATGACGCAGACTCAGAAGATGCGCCTGCTCCACCAAAGCAACAGAAAAAGAAGTCAAAAGCTTCGAAGCCCTCTGTCACACCAAAAGCTTCGACTGTGAAGCCATTGGCCACTGCACCTCCTGAACCCAGTGTGCAGTCTGAAGATTTGTCTCGTGTCTCCAAGAAGACAGAGAAGTCGAAGAAACCCAAGAAGATTTCTGGACATGAACTGACTCCTGCTAACGTTCTGCGCAACGAGGATGACACCATTGATATGTCCAGTGATGAAGATCTTGGTGATGATTCCCTTGAGATGCTGATCAAGACCAAGCAAGAGGCTGAGATCTTCAACGATCTGCCCCTCTTTGATGTTGACATTTTGAACAACTTCATCGATGAGTGGTTCGATGACCAAAGCATCAGTATTGATGATCTTCAGCTGCCTGTGGACATCAGCGTCACATTTCATGGAGCCATTGCTAATGAGTTGGCCTTGGCTCAGAAGATAGTCGAGCTCAAGAACAAGATTGACTATGAGAAGGCTCACTTCAAGAAGAACATGGCCAAGCTCAGTGTGGCAGATGTTCAAACCTTTAAGAAAATGTTGCATGACCTCAAGGAAGAGTTTCACAAGAAGCGTAATGAAGCTAAAGGTTCGAGAGAGCGCATGAAGTAATTCGCACAGAAATGTGTTCAAGCACACAATGAAGTTGAAAAGCGCAAAGCACTTGGGTGTCCTGGCATCAACCCTCGCATTGTCTTCCCCGCCTGTATGACAGGCTCGAAGCCTAAGGTAACCTCAGCAGCTTCAGAGCTGAAGAAGACAAGGGCAGCTGAAGCCGAAGCCAGGAAACGCAAGCACAAGGATGCTTCTAATGATGCCCCATCCAAGAAGAAATTGAAGACAAAGTCTTCAAAGAAAGAGCGTGCTGCGGCCTCTGCGCCTCTTATTGTTGAACCCATCTCTGTTGCACTTCCAGCCTCAACCAATCAAGAGTGAAGACTTGTGATCCATGAGCCTGCTTCTATAGAGGCTCCTAAAGATGAAGAAGTTCCAGCTGTTGACCCCATCACAGCTAAAGACATTGGTCATGTAGACAATGTTGAAGATGATGTAGTCCTTCCTCAGCTTGAGCCCCAGTCGGTATCATCGCTTGCTCCAACGAGCAGTGAACTAATCAGCATTGGTCGGCCATTGACGCCAATCGCTCAAGATGATTCATGGGCCAAGCGCCCACAGCAAGACACCCCCATTCATGATGAGACACCCATACCTCCACCACCTCAAGTCACCACTCCGGTACTTGATGAAGACAACTACATGGTGCAGACCACTCCCTCACCAAAGGCGTCGCCCGCATTTCGCCGGCTTCGCAAAGGCCCTAGGCCACAGGTCACCATGTCGAGCATTTCGGAAGGGGAAGTGCACCAAAGCTCAGTAGCACGTCGAGTGTTTCCTGAAGCCACTCCTACTGCGAATGTCTTTGAGTCTGAAGCTAAAGCTGCTGAAGACATTCCGGCTGCATCAGCCAATGAAGATCCAGGAGAAAGAGAAGAAGAAAGAGTTGCCACACCTCCAGCTACAGATCAACTCATTCTTATGGAGAATGTGACTGTGCCCGACCCTCCAGTTATTGAACAAACGGAGGTTGAAACCATTGAGGCTGCCACAAACAATGCTACTGAAGCCAATAATGTGGTGCCTAAAGCTCATGTGGTGCCTGAAGCCACTGTGAATGTTGAAGCCACTGTTCCACCTCCAAGGCCTCACGCCATTGAACAGGCCTACGATCGCGACCAGCCTGTCACAGTGAGATGGCTCATTTTGGTTCCGCCCACAGCTCCCGGACCACAGTATGACTACCATGTGGAGCAGAGGCCTCAAGTTCAGAAGCCAAATCCAAGGCTGCCAAGGCTTGTAGGTGCTGCAACATCGCCAGGTTCTTTCAGCGTGAACAGCTTTAGAGCACACAACACCTTCTTTGACAGTGCCAAGAATCCATACTCGAAGCCAAAGATCTCTTCCGAACGATTTTGGAGCTATCAGCAATGCAGCTATTACTCCTCCATTCTATACAATCAAGAGCGAATGTTTCCACACATGCGTCTTGATTGTGAAGCTATTGCTGGGCTGCCCTGTCTTGAAGAAGCTCTTGACTGCTTCAGGGAGGTTGGTCTTCTGCCATTTGTAATGGACAAAGAGCACTGGAATGAAGAGCTTCTGCTGCAGTTCTATGCCACACTTCACATTCGTGGCTACAACAGGGATCCAAAGACACGGATCCTTGAGTGGATGACAGGTGATGTGCATCATGAAGCCAAAGCTCAAGATATCATCGAGCTTACTTCCCTGCCCACTCCAGGTGAGCTGTATGAGCC
Source organism: Triticum aestivum (assembly GCF_018294505.1). Lineage (NCBI taxonomy): Eukaryota > Viridiplantae > Streptophyta > Magnoliopsida > Poales > Poaceae > Triticum > Triticum aestivum. The sequence goes on along the minus strand of NC_057802.1, from coordinate 325,517,507 downwards.
TGGTTGTTAGCTTCACAGGAATGAACTGTAGAGTATTTTTCAGAGGCCTGAGCCAAATATGAGTGAGATGCTCAGTATGATGAAGCCACTGCCTCAAGATGCTGAATACCCTAAAGAGTTCTTCGTGAATGATCTCGAGTACTTGCCATGCACAGTTTATCATATTCTGAGGCGTACTCTATGTCCAATCAAGGGACATTCTTATGAAGCCAAACTTGAAGGAGCCATGAAGATATTGGTATTTTATATCATCAATGGCATCAGATTCAATACCCAGGATTTCTTCATCAGACAACTAGCTGCATCTGGGATTGATCTATTTGGCTTGAAGTTTTATGCTCCTTGGGTGATGCGCCTGATCAAGCTCCACTCTTCTGCTGACTATCAGCCCTCAGCGCGCTACCATCTTGTCTTTCTGCCTGAGGTTGATCTATCCATTGAAGCCATCTACCCCGAGCCTGCCAAGAAGCCTCTATATCTTCATAATGCTGATCATCAAAGCTTCATGCAACCGATGGAGGGAATTCTTGTTCCTAATACAACAACTCCCTCTTATCCTCTGGCTGGCAATATGCGTGTGCCCCATCATGCGAACACCGAAGCCACTGACAGTACGATTGCACAAAGGCCTCGAAAATGTTCTCGTGTACTCAATGATAGAGAGCTTCTTGTGGCCTTACATCAGAAGGAGTATAAGCATCATGACTAGCTCAAGCGTCAGATGCAGAGTATCTTGGTGGATGTCAATCGCATTCGAAACTTGGCCACCAAGAACTCCTTTGTTGCCCATGAAGCCTGTCGGCGGTCCTGGAAGAGTCTCACACTGCTCTGTCCTGAAGCTGATCTTCGCGAAGATGGCTTCACTGAGGACTTCAAATTTGATTCCAGGCCTCCACAAAATGCAAGCTGGCGCCGCACTCCCTCAATTGAAGATTCTGAGCGTTCATCTTCGGCTGCAACTGTTGTTGCGAGAGTCATTGATGAAGAAGACGATGCCACTTCACCGACCATGGCTGCACTGCATCTCGACACTGCATCAGGCTCGTCTGCACTACCGAACTCCAACATCGACCCTGCTCCTTCATCTACTCCTGATGGGAACGAGTAGATACTCTATGTCTTCAAACCTTTTTGGTCCTTACTAACAAAATGGGCAGAAGCTTGTGAGTTTATAGTCTTCAAGCGGGTCCTTATTTTTGCTAAGTCTTTACAACTCTCATGTTTTGAAACATTTGGTTCTCTGAGTTGTAACACTTAAACTCGATGGTCGTCTGCTTCTTTTTCTGCCACTTTGTGATGCGATGATAAATCCCGCATGAAGCCATTCCGCAGACGTCCATTTTTCATTATGCATGTCATTATATTCGTTATCTCTTTATATGCATGAATAATTGTCTTCATAAGTTGAAGAGGATCTCCACAAAGTAAAACCTGCCATGTGCATTTGCATTCAAAAGCAAACTACCTATATGCACATCTTCAGGGGGAGCCTTTTGCTACTTATGAAGACAATGCCTTAATTCTCATCTTTCACATACTTTTATCCCCGTTGAAAACTTCAACCAGTTTGTCATCAATCACCAAAAAGGGGGAGATTGTAAGTGCATCTAGTGCCACCCCTAGTTGGTTTTGGAGTATTGACAACAAACTTGGTTGAGGGACTAATGTGTTTGTGAGAATTGCAGGATAACACAGGTAGTAGTCCCATCTTGATTCGGTTTACCTACCTGAGATGACCCCTAAAAATGTGTGAAGACACTGAAGAGAATGGTGGTCTGTGAAGATATTCACTCTGAAGCTTATGACATGAGAAGACATTCACATGAAGACTATGGAGTGCAAAGCCATAGCTATTTCATAGTTTCCTTTTCTTCTTTGTTGAGTCATAGGAACCACCCTACTGTCAAGTGGGGTCCAAGTGAAAAAAGTCAGAGTGACTGATGTGACGCTCAACCAAATCCTATGTCTTCGAGCGAAGACAATGAGAGTAAATCTTATCCAGAGCTGGATGAGTCGGCTTTACTTGTAGCCCAAGTCAACCGGCCGCGTGTGTTTGAAATCTGACCGTTGGACACGTGTCAGTTCCTTAGTGACCCAGGGTCATTTCGAACAAATAAGGTCAGGTTGCCTCCTGGCTATAAATAGCCCACCCCCTACACCATAAATTGGTGGCTGCTCAGAGTTAGTGCACGGCTTGTGTCGTTTGAGAGCAACCCACCTCCAAAGCATTTGAGTGAGAGATCCTTGCGAGGACAAAGCCCAAAACACCCAGAGCCAAAGAGTGTTAGGCATCACTGAAGTCTTTCTGTCCGCGTGATCTGAAGACTTGTTACACTTGAGGACTGTGAATCCTCCAGCCGGTTAGGCGTCGCGTTCTGAGCATCCAAGAGCCATTGTGGATTGCCAGTGAACGAAGTCTATGAAGGTTTGGAAGTCTACCTTGAAGACTTACCATAGTGATTGGGCGAGGACTGTGTGTTCTTAGCTCAAGGGGAATAAGGTGAAGACGTGGTCTTCTGAGTTGAATCTCAGCCTCCCTAACCAGACGTACAGTTGTCACAGCAACTGGAACTGTTCTACCAAATCCGTGTCCTCTCCAAGTAACTGGTTATATCCTTCCCATCTCTTTACTTTACAGTTTGTCTTCGTGAAGTCATTGCCTGCTTGCATGATCTGATTGGCTTCACTGTGTGAAGACTGTTTGCTGTTTGGCTTCATACTGTCTTCCATCCTGATCCATACTACCTAGCTGCTGATAGTCTTCGTGCTTTCACTTCATAGCTTACTTGACTATGGCCTGTCTAGTGTAGTCTACCTTCCGCTGCATATCAATAGGTTCATTTCTCCTGTTTGTCTTCAAAGCACCCGTGTTTTGAAGACTACCATAAAACTCACCTATTCACCACCCTCTAGTCGATAACTAGCACTTTCACTTGGGCCCCGAGCCTCTTAATGACGGCATACGGACGGACGACATGAATGCGGGCAGCTGGCGCCCGCTGGGAACGCACCGCGTGACGATGCGAGAAACGAGGGTTTTTGGTGTGCCAGGGTAGTCAGCTGCGGTCGTGGTGTAACGCCCACGATGTGGCTATATGTCCCACGTGTCGAGGCACAACTTAGAGGCATAACCGCATTGTGGTTTTGTCGCAAGAAGGGTCATCTTCACACAATCCCATGTAATGAACAAGAATGGGATAAAGAGTTGGCTTACAATCGCCACTTCACACAATACATAAATATAATTCATACATCATCCAAAATACACACATAGACCGACTACGGTCAAGATTCAAATGAAAATAAGACAACCCCAAATGCTAGATCCCCGATCGTCCCAATAGGGCTCCACTACTGATCATCAGGAAAAGACACATAGTAACGACCACGTTCCTCGTCGAACTCCCACTTGAGGTCGATCCCATCATCTGCAACGGCATCATCGACACCTGCAACTGTTTTGGTAGAATCTATGAGTCACGAGGACTCATCAATCTCACACCCGCGAGATCAAGACTATTTAAGCTTATAGGAAAGGATGGTGTAATGAGGTGGAGCTGCAGCAAGCACTAAGCATATATGGTGGCTAACATACGCAAATGAGAGCGAGAGGAAAAGCAACGGAATGGTCGTCAACTAGCAATGATCAAGAAGTGATCCTGAAACTACTTACGTTCATGCATAACTCAAACCGTGTTCACTTCCCGGACTCCGCCGAGAAGAGACCATCATGGCTACACACGCAGTTGATGTATTTTAATTGGGTCAAGTGACAAGTTCTCTACAACCGGACATTAACAAATTCCCATCTGCCTCATAACCGCGAGCACGGCTTTCGAAAGATAATACCCTGCAGGGATGTCCCAACTTAGCCCATCATAAGCTCTCACGGTCAACGAAGGATAAACCTTCTCCCAGGAATACCCGATCAGTCTCGGATTCCCGGTCTACAAGACATTTCGACAATGGTAAAACAAGACCAGCAAAGCCGCCCGAATGTGCCGACAAATCCTGATAGGAGCTGCACATATCTCGTTCTCAGGGCACACCGGATGAACAATGTGTACAACTAAAACCAATCATCGAGTTTCCCCAAGGTGGCGCTGCAAGTGGCTCTAGTTTGGACCAGCGCTCAGAGGAACACTGGCCCGGGGGTTTAAATAAAGATGACCCTCGGGCTCGCGAAAACTCGGGGGAAAAGGCTTAGGTGGCAAATGGTAAAACCAAGGTTGGGCCTTGCTGGAGGAGTTTTATTCAAGGCGAACTGTCAAGGGGGTCCCATAAATCACCCAACCGCGTAAGGAACGCAAACTCAAGGAACATAATACCGGTATGACAGAAACTAGGGCGGCAAGAGTGGAACAAAACACCAGGCATAAGGCCGAGCCTTCCGCCCTTTACCAAAATATATAGATACATTAATTAAATAAGAGATATTGTGATATCCCAACATATCTATGTTCCAACATGGAACCAACTTCAACTTCACCTGCAACTAGCAACGCTATAAGAAGGGTTGAGCAAAAGCGGTACCTTAGCCAAACAATGGTTTGCTAGGAAAGGATGGTTAGAGGCTGACATGGAAATATGGGAGGCATGATATAGCAAGTGGTAGGTAGCGCAGCATGGCAATAGAACGAACAACTAGCAAAGCAAAGATAGAAGTGATTTCGAGGGTATGGTCATCTTGCCTGCAAGGTTCTGAGAGTTGTCGAAAGCTTCATCCTCGTAAGCGTACTCAACAGGTTCCTCGTTCACGAACTCATCTCCCGGCTCTACCCACAACAAGAACACAAGCATCGGAACCATAATCAATCACGGGGAATGCACAAGCAACATGACGCAATACATGAATGATATGCAAGATATGATATGCGATGCATATGCATGCTCCGGAAGAAAAATGATGAACAAGGCAGTAACTTAGCAAACAAGCATGCCACTGGAAAGATGAGATGATTTCGGTCGAAATCGATATAAAGATCACCGGAAACGGATGCACGGTTTGCAAATGGCAAGCAAAACAAAAATGACACGAATCTGCAATTAACAGCATGATAACACTTAGAATGCAACAAGTAACAATGCTACGGCACTCCAACATAGCAACAAAGCATATGGCAATGATCTACAGGAGATGCTTGAGAAAATATGAACACTGAGCTACGGCTAGATCACACCATAGCAGGTTCAAACAAGCATGGCAAAAGTGCAAAAGATAACAGGTTCACAGACTTGGTGAAATTACTGGACATGGCAGAAGATAGCATCAGGTAGCAATGTTCAGAGCACGAAACCAACATGCTACAAGAACTTAACATGGCCAAACAAGGCATGACAGTATTCTACTAAATGCATATGACAAAAGTCCCTTACTGATCATAAGCCAAAAAGGACCAGAAGATATGATGGCAACCATGTAAACATAGAAAGTTTCGTTAACAGGTTTCAGACTTGGCAGAAAACAGAGCATGGCAGAAACAGAAATATGAAGGCATCTTGGTGAGCTTGATGCACTCACCACAAAGCAATGCATGACAAAACAAGCATACCTACAGCAAGATGGCATGGTTATGAAGCTATCCCTGGCAAGAGCAAGTACATAGCAGGAATGAATCAACTACAACAAGCTTCGCAAAATTGAATATCATGTTAAGAATCTGCCTGAAAATTTTTATTGTAAAAGTAGAGCAAGATTGAGTCATGCTATGGCACTCCATAATTGCAAATAAGGGCAGGAATGGATCAATTACAACAATATCTACAAAACATCCTTACTGAATATCTCCAAAATAAGCATGGATCTCTCTGTAGACACAAGTTTACATGGCAACAAAATAACAGCAGACAAAGACTTGAGAGAAAATACCAAGTCTCTGAAATCAGAAACATTACGGGGCCTAGTTTGCATGCTTGTGCTAGTCACCAAAGAGATCATAAAAATACATGGCATACACCTCTGTAAAGATGGCATGGCATACAACAAAACACATGTAGAGCTCATGCCCATAAGATGCACAGAATAAATGCAACAAAAATAACAAATCTCCAAGTTCTGCCAAGTAACAGCAGATAACAGCAAGTAGCACTCTTGCACCAGAGATTTGGGCATCAAGATGGACTCTAATGATCATGGTCCAATGGAACAAAATGTAGAGCATCATGAGGCGAACATTTCGATATATTACACGCACAAAACGGAGCTATATGCAGAGAGTTATGATGTAATGAACATGGGCATATATCATAAAAACTTTAAGACAGAAAAATCGGGGTACGGGAAAAGTCAACCTCCTCGATTGGATCGGGATCTGGCCGGCCGAGCTTGGCTGTTCGAGCTCGCCGGAGCGAGGGAGATGACGGCGGCCGGCGTGGCCTCGTGCGGAGAGGAGGGAGGCGCCGGCGTCGAGGAAGGAGGCGGCGGTGCGGGCTCGAGGGCGGCGGCGGCGGCGCGGTCACCGACGGGGAGAGCGGCGCGGGCTCCTACGGGCACCCGCCGGACGGCGGCCGGCGTCGACGGGCGCGACGGCGGACGGGAGGACGAGGGGCGGCGGCACGGTCCAGAGGAGGAGGCGCGCGGGGGGGCGCCGGATCTGGGCCGGGAGGGCCTCCCGCGGGCCTCGCGGGCTCGTGCGGCGGCGCGGCGTACAGCGCCACATGGCAGCGCCTGGGTGGCTGGACGGCGGCGGCGGGTTCGTCCGGCGGCGGTACGGACACGTCCGCCCGCGGAGAGGGGAAGGGTACTAGGGTTTGACCCGGATTTCGAAGGGGAAGGTGTTTTTATAGGTAGAGGGAGCTAGGAGAGTCCAAATGAGGTGCGGTTTTCGCCCACACGATCGTGATCGAACGATCTAGAGCATGGAAGTGAGTTTGCTGGGTTTTGGGCTGTTTAGAGAGGGGGTTTGGCTGCAACACACAGAAGGCATCTGGGGTTACCCGATTAACCGTTGGAGTACCAAATGACCCCCAAATGGAACGAAATTTGACCGGTGGTATACCAAGGACACTTGACAAGCCTCGGTCCATTCCGAGAATGTTTAACACCCACTCACGAAAGAAAACGAGAGGGGTGCGCCGGAGGAGGTGGGAGCGCCGGATTGCAAAACGGACAACGGGGAAAATGCTCGGATGCATGAGACGAACACGTATGCAAATGAGATGCACATGATGACATGATATGAGATGCATGACATGAACAAAATACAAAACGAAAAACAAAACCCGACCACGAAGGGAATATCATAACACATAGCCGAAAATGGCAAGAGTTGGAGTTACAAAAATGGAAAGTTACATCCGGGGTGTTACAACACTCCATCACTTCGAGAGGATCTCGTCCCGAGATCTAGGACTGAAAGAACTCCGGATATTCGGAACGGAGGTGGTCCTCGCGTTCCCAGGTGGCTTCTCGGTCGGAATGGTGTGACCACTTCACTTTCAGGAATTTGATTGACTTTTTGCGAGTCTTGCGCTCAGTTTCTTCAAGAATAGAAATGGGGTGCTCATGATAAGACAAATCTTCTTGGAGGTCAATCTCTTCGAAGTTGATGGTGCGCTCAGGCGTCTTGAAGCACTTGCGGAGCTGTGACACGTGGAACACGTCGTGCACGTTCGCGAAGTTGGAAGGAAGCTCAAGTTGATAGGCGAGGTCGCCTCTTTTGCCAATGATCTTGAAAGGACCCACGTATCTAGGGGCAAGCTTCCCTTTGATACCGAAGCGACGAGTGCCTTTCATTGGAGAGACGCGGAGTTAGACATAGTCTCCGATCTCGAAAGCCACATCACGGTGCTTACTATCATAGTAACTCTTTTGGCGCGATTGTGCGGCTTTGAGATTTTCACGGATGACTTTACACATTTCTTCAGCCTCTGTGATTAAGTCATTGCCAAGAAGTTGGCGTTCACCAGTCTCTGACCAATTGAGAGGAGTACGGCACTTTCTGCCATAGAGAATCTCGAATGGGGCCTTGCCCGAACTTGCTTGGAAGCTGTTGTTGTAGGAGAATTCGGCATATGGAAGACAATCTTCCCATTTCATGCCAAAGGAAATGACACAAGCCCTGAGCATATCTTCAAGAATTTGATTGACTTGCTCGACTTGGCCACTAGTTTGAGGATGGAAATCTGTGCTGAAGCGAATGTTGGTGCCCATGGCCTTCTGGAAGGAGTCCTGGAACTTAGAGGTGAAGATGCTTCCACGATCTGAAGAAATCAATTGTGGAATGTCGTGCAAGGAGACAATTCTGGAGGTGTATAGCTCTGCCAACTGAGCTGCTGTGATAGATTCTTTGATTGGAAGGAAATGAGCCACTTTAGAAAGCTTGTCGATGACAACGAAGATAGCATCATTTCCACGCTTGGACTTTGGAAATCCAGTCACGAAGTCCATTTCGATATGATCAAACTTCCACTTTGGGATAGCAAGAGGTTGGAGGAGACCAGCTGGTCGTTGGTGTTCTGCTTTCACTCTTCGACAGACATCACATTCATTCACGAATTGAGCGATTTCTCGCTTCATTCGAGTCCACCAATACGACTGCTTGAGGTCATGGTACATCTTCGTACTGCCAGGATGAATGGAAAGAAGAGAATTGTGCGCCTCGTTCATTATGAATTTCCTTAGATCACCTTTAGGAACCACAATCCGGTCCTCGAAGAACAAAGTGTCTCTGTCATCAATGCGATAGCACTTGTATTTGGAAAGACCCTTGTCGATACCACGTTTCACCTTCTTCACCATGGTATCCAGGAGTTGTGCCACACGAATTTGATCTTCCAACGTAGGAGAGACTATGAGGTTGGCAAGAAAGCCTTGAGGAACAACTTGGAGAATCAGCTTGCGGAAAGCTTCACAAAGATCAGTTTGGAATGGCTTGAGAATTAAGCTGTTGCAATAAGCCTTCCTGCTCAAAGCATCTGCAATGACATTGGCTTTGCCTGGAGTATATTCAATACTCGGATTGTACTCTTGAATCATTTCGACCCATCGAGTCTGCCTGAGGTTGAGGTTGGGCTGAGTGAAGATGTACTTGAGACTCTTGTGATCGGTGAATATGTCCACTTGTCTTCCCAACAAGAGATGTCTCCACGTTATTAATGCATGGACAACTGCCGCCAACTCAAGATCGTGAGTGGGGTAGTTCTTCTCATTGGGCTTCAACTGACGAGAGGTATAGGCCACAACTTTCTTCTCTTGCATTAACACAGCACCGAGACCTTGGAGAGAAGCATCACAGAAAACTTCAAAAGGCTTGGATTCATCAGGAGGAGTTAAGACAGGAGCTGTGACTGGTTTCTCTTTGAGAGTGTTGAAAGCAATGTCACACTCAGGAGACCAGACATACTTCACATGCTTCTGGAGGAGGTTGGAAAGAGGCTTTGCAATCTTAGAGAAATTCTCAACGAATCTTCGGCAATAGCTTGCAAGACCAAGAAAACTGCGGAGCTGCTTGACATTCTGAGGAGGTTCCCAATTCACAATTGCGGACACCTTCTCGGGATTAACAGCGATGCCCTTGGGAGAGATGATGTGACCAAGGTAAAGAACTTCATCAAGCCAAAACTCACATTTGGAAAACTTCACATAGAATTGATACTCTCTGAGTTTGTCGAGCACCAATCGCAAATGTTTGGCATGATCCTTCTTATTCTTGGAGAAGACCAATATATCATCGAGATACACCAGAACGAATTCATTGGTATAGGGGTTGAAGATGAAATTCATCATCCGAGAGAATGTTGGAGGAGCATTGACAAGGCCGAAAGACATGACAGTATATTCATAAGAACCAAAGCTTGTTCTGAATGCTGGGGAATATCTTCTTCACGAATGCGAATCTGATGATAACCCATACAAAGGTCAAGCTTGGAGAATACTTTAGCACCTTTGAGTTGCTCGAATAGCTCATTGATGTTGGGAAGTGGATACTTGTTCTTGATTATCTTCTTTTTCAATGGACGGTAGTCGACACAAAGTCGGTCCGTGCCATCCTTCTTCTGGACAAAAAGAACACCACAACCCCATGGAGATGAACTCGGTCTGATCAAACCCAGACGCTCTTGTTCATCGAGCTGTTTCTTCAATTCCTTCAGCTCCTTGGGTCCAAGCTTGTATGGACGCTTGCAAACGGGTTCAGTGCCGGGCTCAAGATCGATAACGAACTCAACTGGCCGGTGAGGAGGCATACCCGGAAGCTCTTCTGGAAAAACATCTTGGTACTCACAAACGACTGGAATCTGAGAGATGGCATTCAATTCGCCATTCTCATTGAGAGAAAACAACCGAATGGTTTCATGACGAGCGGCATAAATGATCACATCCTCAGAAGAGTGTGCTAATTGAATTTCCCTGGCAGCACAATCAAGTTGAGCCTTGTGCTTAGAAAGCCAGTCCATCCCGAGGATAAGATCAATATCCGAGTCACCAAGAACAACTGGAGAAGACAGAAATTTATAGTTCCCCATCTTGATGGAAACATCCGGGACACAATTATTAGATGTCATTTGCTTGCCCGGAGACACGACCTTCAACGGGATAGGAATCTTTTCCGTCACAAACTCATGCTTGGCAACAAAAGGTCTTGAAATGAAAGAAAGAGATGCACCAGTATCAAAAAGAACTTTTGCAGGAATATCATTAACTGAGAGATTACCCATTATCACATCAGTAGATTCCTCCGCTTGAGCTGCATTCATCATGTTCACCTTTGCAGACTTTGGATTATGCTTGACCACTGCATTGCTGGAAGATCTGACAGGAGGAGGAGGCGGAAGACGCCTTTGGTTGAAGCACTTGTTAGCATAGTGGCCTTTCTGCTGACACTTGTTGCAAGTCACCTCTGAGAGTGGACGGTGATAAGGAGCATTGGACTTTGGAGCTTGATTCTGAGACTTGTTCTGATAGCCAGGGTTAGAAGAGTGGGAAGACCCATGGCCACCTTTGTTCTTCTGCTGGTAAGGCTGACGAAACGGAGGAGGAGGAGGCAACCAGAACTTCTGTTGCTTAGCAGCCACTAGTGAGGAAGAAGAAGACTGAACTGCGTCTCTGACTCTCTTCTTAGAAGCCTCACACTTGAGCTGAGCAGCCTCTTGCTTCAGTGCCATGTTATAGAATTGATCAAACTGAGTAGGCTCAACAAGAACGAGAGTTAACTGCAGATCCTCTCTAAGGCCACCTCTGAAGTGATAGATCATGCTTTTTTCATCAGGACCGTCTTGTTTAGCGAAGCGAGCAAGTTTCTGAAACTGGATGTTGAATTGATACACGAACATGCTGCCTTGCTTGAGATTGCAGAACTCCTCACGCTTGCTCTCAACAACACTTTGTGGAATGTGGTGCGCTTTGAAGTCCCGACAGAAGTCAGTCCAAGTGATCACACGACCTCCTCTGGAATCTTTGTATTGTTGAAACCAATCAGCAGCTTGGTCTTTGAGCTGAAAAGAAGCGAACTTGACATAGTCCTCAGGCCTGACATTGCTACATTCAAAATGCTTGTTGATGTCCACGAGCCAATCATCGGCATCCGTGGCCTCGGAACAGTAGCTGAAAGACTTGGGCTGATTTGCGAGAAACTGGTTGAGAGTAGCAAAGTGAAGCTGATTGTTGCCTTGGCCTTGATTTCCTTGATTGCCTTGCCCTTGGTTGCGATCTTGCAAGAGTTGCAGAATCATCTGAGCATTGGTGTTGGTGGCTGCCATGATAGCTTGCCATGCCTCCGGAGGCGGAGGTGGTGGCGGAGGGTTCGCCTGACTCCCTTCATTGCGATCCGGATTCTGACGCGTTGGCGGAGCCATCCTGAAGAGGGTGACATCCGTTACCATCTTGATAGACAAATAGACAAGTTGAAACAACGGATAGAAATTGCAACATATAGTCTTCACAATAAACATTCGAACGAGGATGAACGAATGAATTCCGTAGTAAATCATCACACTTCCATAAGTTGAGAAGCCACTTAGAAAAAGGTATGGAATCAACATATGACTTCAAAGCAACTCGAATACCACAATTCAAAACAAAACAAAGTATTGGCTTGCAGAATAAGCCGGAACAAACATATGATAGAGGTTTCGTCCGAAGTTTTCGTGGTGGGGCCCACACGGGCTCAATCGTACAACACCGTCATGTACAAGGCAGTGCAGATGACATACGAAGCGTCCCCGAGTCGGCATAGCCAAGGACTCTTTAAGACACTACGAGACCACTGTAAAACCAACCGTGGAAAGGCGGACCACTAGACGTCGAACCCCAATCTCATATCATGCGTCTGTCGGAAAGATATCCTAAGAGCTACTTGAATTCCCACTTATAAACTCCCGAAACTTTCTGGTTATGCAATCTGGTGTTGGGGATACAGGGGACACAAAATATATCACCCAAACTAGCAATCCCTAGATCCAGCTGTATCCATCCGTCAACACATAACCAAGAAACCTTCGGAAATCGTGTACCTCAACCTTCGAAAAACATCTGTTATACGAGTTATGGCAGTACTCCCGAACTCCCGCCCCGGAACTGGGTGGCGTCGAGGTGATCTCACCAACAACTGCATAAAAGAGATTTCGATGTCGGTGAAACTTAGGTATTCCAGAACTGCAACGATAAAATTGTGACGACAACACCTCGGAGCTCAACTCCCCGGGACACTGCCACAACCCCTAAATGTCAGGAGGCACCAAGAACAATGTTCTCGTCACAAAACCATTGGAACGATTCTAAGATAGCCGCGTGATCCTAAATTTTTTTTTAGTGAAATTTGAGGAGAGAAGAGTCAAAACTTCTACGTCAGGAGACCTCACCAGAGCGATGAATGGACTGAGGAGTAAAAAGAATCCTACTCTCCGATATATATAATCCTAAGACTCAAAACATTTTTGTTCTAGGCTCAACAACGCCAGCGATTCGATCAAGCAGGGGGGCTCCTAAGTCGGGGATGGCTCTGATTACCAACTTGTAACGCCCACGATGCGGCTATATCTCCCACATGTCGAGGCACGGCTTAGAGGCACAACCGCATTGTGGTTTTGTCGCAAGAAGGGTCATCTTCACACAATCCCATGTAATGAACAAGAATGGGATAAAGAGTCGGCTTACAATCGCCACTTCACACAATACATAAATATAATTCATACATCATCCAAAATACACACATAGACTGACTACGGTCAAGATTCAAATGAAAATAAGACAACCCCAAATGCTAGATCCCCGATCGTCCCAATAGGGCTCCACTACTGATCATCAGGAAAAGACACATAGTAACGACCACGTTCCTCGTCGAACTCCCACTTGAGGTCGATCCCATCATCTGCAACGGCATCATCGACACCTGCAACTGTTTTGGTAGAATCTATGAGTCACGAGGACTCATCAATCTCACACCCGCGAGATCAAGACTATTTAAGCTTATAGGAAAGGATGGTGTAATGAGGTGGAGCTGCAGCAAGCACTAAGCATATATGGTGGCTAATATACGCAAATGAGAGCGAGAGGAAAAGCAACGGAATGGTCGTCAACTAGCAATGATCAAGAAGTGATCCTGAAACTACTTACGTTCATGCATAACTCAAACCGTGTTCACTTCCCGGACTCCGCCGAGAAGAGACCATCACGGCTACACACGCAGTTGATGTATTTTAATTGGGTCAAGTGACAAGTTCTCTACAACCGGACATTAACAAATTCCCATCTGCCTCATAACCGCGGGCACGGCTTTCGAAAGATAATACCCTGCAGGGATGTCCCAACTTAGCCCATCATAAGCTCTCACGGTCAACGAAGGATAAACCTTCTCCCAGGAATACCCGATCAGTCTCGGATTCCCGGTCTACAAGACATTTCGACAATGGTAAAACAAGACCAGCAAAGCCGCCCGAATGTGCCGACAAATCCCGATAGGAGCTGCACATATCTCGTTCTCAGGGCACACCGGATGAACACTACGTACAACTAAAACCAATCCTCGAGTTTCCCCAAGGTGGCGCTGCAAGTGGCTCTAGTTTGGACCAGCACTCAGAGGAACACTGGCCCGGGGGTTTAAATAAAGATGACCCTCGGGCTCGCAAAAACCCGGGGGAAAAGGCTTAGGTGGCAAATGGTAAAACCAAGGTTGGGCCTTGCTGGAGGAGTTTTATTCAAGGCGAACAATCAAGGGGGTCCCATAAATCACCCAACCGCGTAAGGAACGCAAACTCAAGGAACATAATACCGGTATGACAGAAACTAGGGCGGCAAGAGTGGAACAAAACACCAGGCATAAGGCCGAGCCTTCCACCCTTTACCAAAATATATAGATGCATTAATTAAATAAGAGATATTGTGATATCCCAACATATCCATGTTCCAACATGGAACCAACTTCAACTTCACCTGCAACTAGCAACGCTATAAAAAGGGCTGAGCAAAAGCGGTAACTTAGCCAAACAACGGTTTGCTAGGAAAGGATGGTTAGAGGCTGACATGGCAATATGGGAGGCATGATATAGCAAGTGGTAGGTAGCGCAGCATGGCAATAGAACGAACAACTAGCAAAGCAAAGATATAAGTGATTTCGAGGGTATGGTCATCTTGCCTGCAAGGTTCTTAGAGTTGTCGAAAGCTTGATCCTCGTAAGCGTACTCAACAGGTTCCTCGTGTAGCACTCTTGCACCAGAGATTATGCCCATAAGATGCACAGAATAAATGCAACAAAAATTACAAATCTCCAAGTTCTGCTAAGTAACAGCAGATAACAGCAAGTAGCACTCTTGCACCAGAGATTTGGGCATCAAGATGGACTCTAATGATCATGGTGCAATAGAATAAAATGTAGAGAATCACGAGACGAACATTTCGATTTATTACACGCACGAAACGGAGCTATATGCAGAGAGTTATGATGCAATGAACATGGGCATATATCATAAAAACTTTAAGACTTCGAGAAAAATCGGGGTACGGGAAAAGTCAACCTCCTCGATTGGATCGGGATCTGGCCGGCCGAGCTCGGCTGTTCGAGCTCGCCGGAGCGAGGGAGATGACGGCGGCCGGCGTGGCCTCGTGCAGAGAGGAGGGAGGCGCCGGCGTCGAGGAAGGAGGCGGCGGTGCGGGCTTGAGGGCGGCGGCGTGGTCACCGATGGGGAGAGCGGCATGGGCTCCTACGGGCACCCGCCAGACGGCGGCCGGCATCGACGGGCGTGACAGCGGACGGGAGGATGAGGGGCGGCGGCGCGGTCCAGAGGAGGAGGCGCGCGGGGGGCGCCGGATCTGGGCCGGGAGGGCCTCCCGCGGGCCTCGCGAGCTCGCGCGGCGGCGCGGCGTACGGCACCACGTGGCAGCGCCTGGGTGGCTGGAGGGCGGCGGCGGGTTCGTCCGGCGGCGGTACGGACACGTCCGCCCGCGGAGAGGGGAAGGGGACTAGGGTTTGTCCCGGATTTCGGAGGGGAAGGTGTTTTTATAGGTAGAGGGAGCTAGGAGAGTCCAAATGAGGTGTGGTTTTCGCCCACACGATCGTGATCGAACGACCTAGAGCATGGAAGTGAGTTTGCTGGGTTTTGGGCTGTTTTGGGAGGGGGTTTTTCTGCAACACACAGAAGGCATCTGCGGTTACCCGGTTAACCGTTGGAGTACCAAACGACCCCCAAATGGAACGAAACTTGACCGGTGGTCTACCGGTGGTATACCAAGGCCACTTGACAAGCCTCGGTCCATTCCGAGAACGTTTAACACCCACTCACGAAAGAAAACAAGAGGGGTGCGCCGGAGGAGGTGGGAGCGCCGGATTGCAAAACGGACAACGGGGAAAATGCTCGGATGCATGAGACGAACACGTATGCAAATGAGATGCACATGATGACATGATATGAGATGCATGACATGAACAAAATACAAAACGAAAAACAAAACCCGACCACGAAGGGAATATCATAACACATAGCCGAAAATGGCAAGAGTTGGAGTTACAAAAATGGAAAGTTACATCCGGGGTGTTACACGTGGCTACGTTGGAGATGCCTTTGCTCACATGCAATCCCCACATGTCATTGAAAAAGCAAGATGACCCGACATGGTCTCAGGTCCTGGGGATGCAGTGGGCCGCGCTACAACACTCCACGGACGCGTCGGGGTGCGCGCGCACTTCGGTGCCCCGTGCATCCTCGACAAGCCAAGTGTTGATCTGCTGGTCGTGCCACAGCGCTAACGCCGCCCTCGACACCCTAAAACCAACCGTGTCCAGCGATGATGAGCGTGTCGTTCACCGCGGTCACCGTGTCCAGAGGCGGTGCGGGAGCCGCGCCACGTTGCTGGCCCCCACGACCCACATCAATGGTTGCCGGTGGCGAGGAGGTCGTGGGACAAATCCTCCATTGGACTAGTCTGCGCCATATCGTCCCGACAAGTGTGCCCCACATGTCGGTTTCCCTGTTTTCCCGGCCAAATTCGAGCGTCAGTGCTCCGCGTTGCACATTAGGCGCGGAACAGGTGGTTTTTGTTCCGTGGTTCAAATGTGCTACACTACCAAGTTGTTACCATAACCCCAAGTGTGGTGGTTTTGGGTACGGTACCACCCTTTTCCTTTTCAACTAGTGAAGCATAACACTAGATTAAGTAGCCGGATGGTGTGCTAATGTAGGTGTCTGACTGTTTGAAGGAATAATTGAGGTGTGCCTGCTCCGTGCCCGCATTTAGGGGTCCAACTTACCATGTTCCGGCAATAGTAACTATACTAGTCCCTGCGTACTCCCTCTGTTTTTATTGACTCCGCATTTTAGCTTTGCTCAAAGTCAAACTTTGTAAACTTTGACAAAGTTTATAGACAAAAATAATAACATATACAATAACAAATCAATACCATTAGATTCATTATTGAATATACTTTCACATCATATAGATTTGCTATTGTAAATGTTCATATTTTTTTCTATAAATTTGGTCAAATTTTATGAAATTTGACTTCAGTCAAACCTAATATGCAGAGTAAATAAAAATGGAGGGAGTATCTTACTCCGTGAACAAGACGGAAGGGAAAATGAGACAACTTATTTTTTATTTGAGCCATTCAAGTATAATCATGTGGCGTTGCTTATTTCTCATTCCTCTCCAACCCTCTTCTCCATCGATCATGTCGCGCTCCGATCGAGTCCATCCTCCCGCATGCCTCATTTGAACATTCCGTCGAGTATCATTCGCATGAGGGCCTAGACCATGTTTGTATTTCCAATGTTGTAATTTGTCCGACATGCATACAGACAAACAGTTCATTTAAAATTTCACTTTGCATCCACTACGTGTCGCTTCCCGTCTTAGTTTTGATATCCCATTCGGTTCATGCCCCGACACATATTGACGAGATCGATTGATGTTGAGAGATTAATTGCGTGTCGTGCAAGGAGATAAAGGTCTGGTCTGTTTGTATGAGAGAAATGACCTCCCGAGGGGTCTGTGGGGATTGGAGGGAGTATATTGTATGTTAAAAAGCGAAACAAACGTATTGCACCCCTAGTCCTCTTTCAATCGATCTCCGGACCCCGAGATCAAACCGAGAGAGAACGAGTGGGTGCATGTGTGATACCTAAGGTGGATTCAAAATTCTGAACCGGTGATCATAGCATCTTCAAATCATATATAAAGGGTATTCAATGTTCGTTTCGCTTTTGAACGTACAATATACTCCCTCGATCCTTTCTAGTTTACATATAAGTTTTATGTGTAGTCAAAGTATCTCTACTTTGATCAAACTTACAGAAAAAAAGTATCAACATTCAACAACGCCCAATCAAGATTGTTAGATTCGTACGTACTCCTAGATTTGTATTCCAACAGAGATGGTTTCCAATTTGTTTTCAAACACGTGAATGTGCTTGTTCTCGCGCAAGCTCTTTCTACTAGGATTTCGCCACATATAGCCAGTCCAATAGTAACTTTTTTAAGCTCCATCTCCAATAGTACTAGTGGAGTACTGACAACATCTACAGTAGAGTATGCAGTGCTCATAGTACTAGTAGTATACTCCCTCTGTTTTTATTTACTCTGCATAAAACGGAGGGAGTAGTAGTATAAATGACGCGGGCGGGGGAGGGGGAGGGACGTCGGTTTGCTCTCAACTACGGTCCCACAAGCGAGCGAGAATGCAAGACGAAGCGCGTTCCAGTCGGTGAGCGACGTGGAGGGTCCGGCGTGCCGGGGTGCAACGCGAACGCGACAAGAGCGATGTAGAGTCAAAAACCGATTGACCGATCGTCACCAGAACCACTATTCACAACAGAACCTTCGTTGCTCGACATACACTAGCCACTGCCCCAAAACCACACCTCCTCTCTAGCCCATTCCCCCACCTTTCTATCCCCTAGCCCGCATCAAGCGTGCCCTCTGAAAGTGCAACTAATCCCTGGGTGGTTTTGGCAATTCTTAACAACATATAGCTCATTGAACTAATATCCATTCAAGATAATCTTTTCAGAAAGTTCAATGATTGGCATGGCATGGACTAGAGATGTGGACCCCTCAAAATGCTAAGGACACATATTGGCAAAAGCTCAAGACTCTACATTTTCATTTTAGTTATCCAAGATCACATTGAGTCCATAGGAAAGCCAATACTATTAAAAGGGGATGAGGTGTTGCTGGCTTGCTTGCTCAAAATGCTTAGTGATATGCTCCAAAAGCCCTCAACCACTTTCTCATTTCCACATATGTCCTAAACCTAAAGTCAAACTCGTCCCCACCGATTTGATCTATCCAACGCCACTGAGTTCACTTGACATAGCCACTGCCAGAAACCCTAATCAATTCGGTCTCACCGATAGGGATCTCAGTCTCACCGAGATGGGATTGCAAACTCTTTGTTTCCCTTTGTAACATTTCGGTCTAACCGAGATGAGCGATCGGTCCCATCGAGTTCGCAATGCAAACTCTCTGTTTCCTTTTCGTAACATTTCGGTCTCACCGAAATGAGCAATCAGTCCCAAGGAGTTTGCCTGACCAACTCTCTGTTTGCCTATTACTGAAATCGGTCTCACCGAGTTCATGTGATCGGTCTCACCGAGATCAAGTTATGCCTTAAACCTAACGCATCAGTCCCACCGAGTTGATCTTGTCGGTCCCACCGAAAAGCCTAACGTTCACATTTTGAAGCATATCGATCTGACCGAGTTTCACTATTCGGTCCCACCGAGTTTGGTAAATTGTGTGCAACGGTTAGATTTTGTGTGGAGGCTATATATACCCCTCCACCCATCCTCCATTCAGGGAGAGAGCCATCAGAACATGCATACACTTCCATCATTCATTTTCTGAGAGAGAACCACCTACTCATGTGTTGAGACCAAGACATTCCAATACAACCACAAGAATCTTGATCTCTAGCCTTCCCCAAGTTGCTTTCCACTCAAATCATCTTTCCACCATATCCAAATATGTATGAGAGAGAGAGTTGAGTGGTGGGGAGACTATCATTTGAAGCACAAGAGCACAAAGTTCATCATCAACAAACCATATATTACCTTTTGGAGAGTGGTGTCTCCTAGATTGGTTAGGTGTCACTTCGGAGCCTCCGTCAAGATTGTGGAGTTGAACCAAGGAGTTTGTACGTGCAAGGAGATCACCTATTTCGTGAAGATCTACCCTAGTGAGGCAAGTCCTTCGTGGCGATGGCCGTGGTGGGATAGACAAGGTTGCTTCTTCGTGGACCCTTCGTGGGTGGAGCCCTCCATGAACTCATGCAACCGTTACCCTTCGTGGGATGAAGTCTCCACCAACGTGGATGTACGATAGCACCACCTATCAAAACCACGGCAAAAATCTCCGTGTCTACATTGCGTTTGTTCCCTTCAAACTCCTCCCCTTTACCTTCATATGCAATGATTTTCATTCCGCTACTATACTCTTAGAATTGCATGTGTAGGTTGATTGCTTGACTTGTGCTAAGTTGCTAAAATCTGCCAAGACTTAAAATTGGGAAAATGCTAGATTTTATTTGGTCAAGTAGTCTAATCACCCCCCCTCTAGACATACTTTCGATCCTACACCCTCGTTCGCCGGAAAGCCATGGTGCGCTGCAAGATCACGTAGTACAAGATGCTGATGCCGGAGCACCACGCAGAAATCGCGGCGGCGGTCGGCACCACAGACCTCCGTTCCCAAGCCCGCTTTGCGACGGGCCAATCCCCGAGTTCTCTGGAGCCAAGCTCCGAGGAGGAGGAAGCTGATCCAATGTTCATGGCGGAGGTCGCGGTGCAGAAGGCCCCCAATGCATATGAGACGATGGACATCGACTTCGTGCTAGCATCCGAGTCCCCCATGGTGCAGGCAGACCGGCGGTTCAGCCTGGCGATACTAAAGGAGGTCCGGGAGACGGAGGCTCAACTCGACACGAAGCGCGCGCATGCCGCTACCATCGAGGCCCTCCTGCAGACGGAACCGGATGTCATGGATGTGAACCAGGCGGCGGAGGCTCAACTTGACGTGGAGTGCGCGGATGCTGCTGCCCTCGAGGCCCTCCTGCAGGCGGAACTAGACGTCCTGGACTTGAACCAGGCGGCGGAGGCTCAATTCGACGTGAGCGCGCGGATGCCTCTGCCATCGAGACCCTCCTGCACGCGAACCTAGACGTACTGGACTTGAACCGGGAGGCGGAGGCTCAACTCGACGTGGAGCGCGCGGATGCCGCTGCCGTCGAGGCCCTCCTGCAGGCGGAACCGAACGTCCTGCACTTGAACCAGGCGGTTCTCTCATCCGTGCATAGCACCCGCATGCTCCGCGTGAACGAGTAGCTGGAGGTCGAGGACAACCACGGTGCGGAGACACACGTCGGCAGCTACGGTTGGTTCATGCCAGCAGCCAAAGATGATGAGGCCGTCTCGTTCCACGAGCAGTGATAGTTTTTCTTTATGTTGTTGCTTTTAGGGATCTTTTGCTGTGTAAAAACATATATTTATGCAAGTCACCTGACTTTCATCATTTGGGTCAGTCGACCATTTTAGGCGATTGGATGAATATCCTACGTCTCCTAACCCTTCTTCCTCACCTCTTCTTCTTCCCCAACAGACCACCGCACGGGTCGTACGGATCTTCCCCAACATGCGGTTGGATAAACATACTGTATGAACGAAAATTATGTGTCAGCGGTAGGATGGCTGAGTTTGGTTTGATCACATGCGATAGCATGTGTCAGTGAGGGTGCATTCCCTTGGTTGGGTTGGCGGCGTGCAGGAGTGACTGTGTGAGGGTGCAGTGCGACCGCGACAGCCATGCGCAAGTGTACCTACTTTTCATTTTGAAAACTTTAGGAAAGCTTCGCAAAAATGTGTGGCGAAGTATGGCAATGCAAGGCCTAGACCCAAACAGGATACAAGTACGTACGTAGGAGTAATACTTGTGTTAAAAAAGAAAGGCCTTCGCGGGATTGATCGATACAATCCTCGTTTGACGTGTCAATTAATGCTTATTTCTTTCTCCAACACCCAAGGAGCTAACCATCTCACTCCTCATCGCTTGATTAATGCAGCGCCATGCAAACCAACCTTCTCACTTCCGCATGCATGCAAGGGTATATTAATGTCCTTGGTTGCTAGTATGAGGCAAACCGCATTAATTTTGCCTCGATTAGTGTTAGTGGCCTTCTTCAAATTGTAATTTTGATATACTTGCCTTGTGTACAAAAAAATAGAGGTAGTAAATATTTGACTTCCTTCCCCATTGCGGTGACGTCGACGATATCTCGAACGTTGGCGAAGTGTGTTCGACGGAGAACACCATTGAGGGAGACCACGATAACTCGTTCGCAAGTGCCGCCTGCAAGCCGAGACAACCGGCTTATTTGCATCCAGCAAGTCCGTTGAACCAAAGGACGCGTAAATGTACTAGTACTACACAATAGTGTCGTCCGTCCAGCTTATTGCGGTAAGGTGGTTTCTCAAAGAAGATGATGGAGAAGCGGAGTCAGCGAAGAGTGAAATGATGGTTGCTTCATCCATGCTTTGTGTTTTGATGCCTCACTGCTTTGTGATTTGTGATAGAAGGGACAGGGGGTAGACTCTGTGCTCTATACTGTACATCCGTCCAAGCACGGGAGAAAGAGGAGAGAGGTTGCATTTTTCTATTCCTTCAATCAATCAATTAGGGAGCTTCGGTTCCATCTTTTTGGCTTTGGCGGCACCGTCCATAATGGTTCTCGTCGATGCCAAAAGCTATTTTCACATTTGGATACACATTGTGGATGCCCTTAACCGTACCACTTGGTTTTTCTCATGTGTGCTATCTATACAAATCTCGATTATATTGATCTATAAAATTATAGTATCAAGATTAGTAAAAAGGAGGTGATTTTGCCGGCGGATGGCGGGGGAGGTTTCTTATTTTTAGAGGACGTTGGCCTGGCAGTTTGCTAACATGCGGTCCCACGTGCCAGTGCTTTACCAAGCCGATCCGCGTCCCACATGAGGCAGAACAACGACAGAAGCAACACGTGGTTAACTTGAAGAAGATGAGGGAGAAGTAGATTCAGCAACGAGTGAAATGATGGTTGCTTTGCCCCTCTAACTTCTTTTTTTAGCATTATTACTTTGTCCCTCCAACTTAACTGCAGGAAAGGTGCAACTTTGTGATTTGACGCCTCATTGCTCATTACTACGCCGGCGCCATGACTGTGGTGCTTCACCCCCGCTGCTCTGCACTGTTATTTCGGTATGGCACGTGGACCCGGTTGCTTGATGTCCCACATGTCAGCGAAAGGGACTAGAACATTTATGAAAGCGAGCGCTCCACTCTTACGACAGAGGAGTACACGACACGGCGGCCCAGTGAACTATTACTTGTACTGTAGTTTTGTTTTTTCGCACGATCCTTCGATACAAACCGGTTTAAACAAGCAAGGGCGGGATTTCTCCCGCACGGTAGATGATACTAGCCATACATTTCAGAGGCAATTTTAATGTATGAAAACTGAATAATTAAGTAACAATATGAGATCTAGTAAAACTAAAAACACATATGATTTATTGTGTTAGAGTGTAGTAGTAGTGTTGTATTACATAGTTGTTAGATGTAACATGCGAGAATGTGTAGAGATGTACTTTTGGAGGGCCTCTAGAGAGAAATTGGGCATAAAGTGGATTCAAATATTTGTATTCGTCTTCATAGAATTTGTAACTCATGTCTACAGTTTGTACAGTAGACGTGAATGCTTGTTCTCTCTTACGAAAACAGTACATCAATAATGGGGTGGCATGCGCCAATTTAGGCACTGGCACGTTGGCCTACTCGGCTCCACAGAGTGAGCGAGAGAAGATATAAATACACGGGCGGTCAGTGTATTTCAAGCGAAAAGTGTAGTACGGTCACCGGACTCCAGAATACGCTCATTACGGTCACTATATACGTTTTGCAATGATTATACGGTCACTTGCTCACTGTTCAGCGTCGGATTGCACTCTGTTAACCGACCAAATAGTCTGCGTGGCACTATGTTGACTAGTTAAATTGACCACGTTCCGTGTGGGTCCCACCTGTCAGTTCGCATAGGAAAAAGGTCAGATAAACACAAATTTACGCAGGCGCGACAAGACTGCAACCCGTGCACGGGAACCACCTCGTTGTGTATGTGTCTGTCAGGGCCTGATGTGTGCGCATGCACGTGAAGGTTGAGCACTTGAGCGTGAGAGTGTGTGTTGGTCGTGTGGTGTGTGCATGCATGCGTGTGTGTGAGTGTTGCGTGCGTGCGTGGCTGTGTGTGTACATGTGAGTGTTGCGTGCGTGCGTGACTGCGTGTGTTCGTGTGAGTGTTGCGTGCATGCGTCATGTGTGTATAATCACCACACCAGCTCATGTGTGTTAAAAAAGACGGCTCAACATACCAATACAAGGCCACCTTGTCCGCTGTGCCCGCGGTCATGACTTCGAACCACCGTCCAATATTTTTAATCATTTGTTTTCATTCTTATACACGCCGACAGGTGGGCCGAATGACAGTGAGATAACGTGATGCAACACCAGAGGTGCCACATGGAGCATTTAACTTGTCAACTAGTCGTGTCTTGAGAAAATACAGAGCTGTACAGTGAGCCCGTGACTGTATAATAACCACAAAACTTAAATGGTGACCATAATGAGTGGATTCTGAAGTCCAATGCACGTATCGTGCTTTCGCTTCGAATACAATGATCGTCACTGTATATATCGTGGGAGAAAGATGAAACATGCGTGAATGTGCTGGGGGCGTACTACTAGAGGACCTGGAGATAGTTTGTGTGCGTATGTGAAAGGGGCGTAGAGGGGGTGTATGCGATGGAGAGAGAGATGCTCTTCGTTTATCTTATTATGACTAACTTTATATATAGTATAAAAATATAAAAATTCACAGTGCGGAATAAATATCATTGTGGGCACCATGCGATGCAAGTTAACGTTCATACTCCTCCATATAACTTTGTAATGTTGTATATATGTAGAAATTCCAAAATAATTTTTTGGCCACACTTTGTGTGGTTTTATTCAAAAGGAATGTTGTATGCGAAATAAACGTGAATAGAGGGCTTTTTAGATCAATGGGGGACGTGATGTAACATGTGTGAATGTGTAGTTGATGTATTTGGCAGGGCCTAGAGAGGTATGTGTATGTATTACATATTCAAGAGAGGCATGGATAGAGGGGCCGGCAGGGGGGCATGGGAGAGATAGCACGAGAAATGAGAGAGGTCTAGAGAGAGAGACGAATATGATGTCACAGCAAGAGATGCCCTTGAGTGTGTATATGCAAGGGGGGAGGGGATAGAGGCACGAGGAGAAAATATTTTGTGTGGTGTTTGTGTTGGTATGTGTAGGTGTGAGAAGATAATGAGACCTGGGGCAGAGGGTGTGTCACCGCGTGAAGTCCGGTGGGCCGAGGTGAGGCCCTTGGTTCGGTTCCGTCCTGCGCTACATTGGTCGGCCCGTGACGCATTTAGGGAGACCCGTGGAGGACTAGTCGTACAAGACAAAGATACTAGAGTCGTGAAGGACTCTGTGTCCACTGATAAAGCCGGCTGGGGTTTGTAACCCTAGGTCCTCGGACTAAGGTAACCCCTTATCTCTGATATTACTATTCATCCAACCTAACTTTAAGGGGCATCCTATAGAATGCACTGCTAGAATCATACTCGTCAATTAGGAAGAGAGGTGGAGACAATGCGTGAGAGACAGGCCTAAAGATAATGTGCGCGGGGGAGACACGTAGGCAGGTCTATGTATATAGAAAGGGTCGATGGGGATTGTGCGTGTGTATGTTTGTGAGAGGTAGAGTGCTTGTGATAAAGGTTAGTGAAAATAGTCGTAAATGGTTACGAGAGGGAGGGAGGGTTATATCGAGAGCATCTCTGCGAGAAAGACACTTCGGGAGAGAGTGTGTGAGCATGTGAGAGACCACCGATGGAGAGTGAAACTACACGTAAAAGACTGATGTACACATTGATTAAAAATATAAATTGTATCCAAATATTAGGATGGGATCATGATATTTGCAATTCGCGTAATGAACGGTCATTGATCTAGCAGACATCTATATTCTACCGAATTTGAGCATGTCTATGTTATTATTCAACATAATTGATCCAAAGAGTTAGTATTTTGAACTCCAGACAATGCATCGCTTTAGCAATCGAATATAAACGTGAGTATAGTTCATGTTATGAGTGTAAAGCACATTATACATACAAAAGTTACACAATGAACATTATAAATAGCTAGCTATGAACTAGCATACATTTGAATTCAACTTATGGTGGTTTAAAAATTTTGAATTCAACATGAAGTCCAATCAATTATTTGAATTCGATATCATGGCATTTGTAAATCATACCTAAATTATGGGGCACCAATCTTTGCTCTGCTTCTGTACATAATAGCATATATAGTCGTGTACAAAATAGATTCAAATTTACCTCCTCCATTCCAAAATAATCGTAGTTATCGGATTTTCAAGTATCAAAATTTCAAAAAGAAGCGCATAATTTAATGAGGTTTTCAAACATACAAGGTCAAATTTAACGTTGTCTATTTAGATCAATCCTCAAAGTTTAAGAGTACTCTAAACGTGAATGCTTCTGTTTCAAAATTTTGAAGGAAGCGCCAAAAGAGCCTCTACTCGCCCGAAACCGTGTGAGACCAATGTTTGGTAGAAGGAAATTACTTTTCTAACTCCGACCCGTGAAACCTACTGGCCCGACATCCAAAGGTCTAAACCGGGGTAGGTTTGTAGCTTCATCTAGACGCCACATAACCGCCTCTGAAAAACATTCATACACAATGGCTGCCTAAGCACACATGCGCGCAACCGAAATCGCTCCCACCCACTATTTGGGACACCTGGGATTAGCATCCTACCCCCGACCTGCAGTAGGTCCGAAATTTAAGAGGGGGGGCAAAGTTTGTACTTTCCCCAAACTTCAAACAAGCGCATCCCATCTGTTCAAAAAACCCCAAAACAAGCGCGTCCCAGACCAAAACATGGTTCTCCCTTAGCTCCCCCCGCCTCCGCCACCCCCGTCTGATTCCCCATTCGTACTCCGTGGGCGCCAATTCTACCTCTCCACCAGCCACGAAACCCCGGCATCCTCCGTCCGCCACCCCATCCCACCCATCAACCGCCGCCCTCCTCCATCACATCGGAGCCGATACCCCAACATCGTCGTCCACCGCAACTGCAACCGGAATGCCCTCCACGGATAGTAGTTGAAGCCGAGGCCGAGCTGTCCATACCCGAGCCAGTTCAACCACGCCGTCCTGCGCCTCATTGCTGCCACTCCAACTTCGCCACCGTCCACCGCACCGGAGTTGTTCCCGCTACACCGTCCTTCGCCGCCTTGGATCTGCTTCCCCTCCGCCGACAGACGACCATCGCAACACAGTCAACAATTTGGCCATGGGTTCGTCCAAGGCTCCACCCTCCTCCAAAACATTGGTTCCCCTGGTAAAAACAAGAAAATATCCGCGACATCTGGAGGACACAGCACTGGCAACCGGAAATGGTACTCCTCTTCCCTTATTCGTGCAAATCTTACGTGTCTGCTTGCACGGTATTCATCCCACAGAAGAAACTAATTGACCGCTTCTTCATGATACTAGATGTTCCTAGTAACTCGCGATGCACAAGGTTTCTCCTCATATACTATTTCACCTTAGCTAGAGGTCCGTCGCCCCCTGGATTTCAATTCCTGGTCAGTTGATTCCCAATTGAAGGAAGCATTCCCCGACGTAGCAGGCGCTAGTCCGCCTATTACGCCGGGGAAGCAGCGCCTTAGTGTTTATCTTAGGGGTGTGTGGGGCCTAGGAGCTGCTGGCGCCCGATATGGAGGTCGTCCGGGATTAATGGGATGGCCGGGGGGCGCTGCCAAGCACGGCGGTGGTGTGAGGTTGAGGGGGGGCGGGGCGGCGGAGGCAGGGGTCTGAGTCGGTGGTCACTGGCGGTTCGAGAAAGATCATCAACAGTGACTGGCGGGAGGTAGACGAAGGCCATCTGCCCGTTCCTTATAGATCGGACGGTTCATAAAAAACGACTAACCTATTTATTTTGAGTCGACTATTATTTTGATAGGACCACATGTGGTGGTGTGCTGGAGGAGTACCTGCATTTCCGAGCCATCCCTATGCTCATATATTATAAAAATCATATGGAGTAGAATCTAATTTTGTTTGCCATGCAATGTTGTAGAACCATCATATGTCTCCTGTCATTTATTTTTCAGCCACCTACTATCTGCTACTTTTACAGTGCACTAGTTCTGCACACACTTCACCCATACTCTCACTATTGTGTTTTTATGCAAGGGTATTTCAGACTCTGCCTTGATAGAAGCACGAAATAAAAGAGAGAAGTCGCTCCTGCTTGCTTCACGGGCAGGCAAGACACGTGTCGGCGCTTTAAAGGTTGGATGTTCAACAGATGGAGACGGTAAACGTAGCTCTGGAGTTGATGATCTCGCTCGCCATGAACCACCATCCCAGTTGCTTGCTTTAACTTCGTGGTATCATATGTGGTTGCATGTTGCATATGGTGTCTAGCTTGTATTTGAAAGGACGAAGTCGGTCTTTATTAAGATAAGGAAAGATATTTTTTACATGAACCACCATCCGGGAGCACCAGAAGACAAATAGCTAGTCAGGGCACTGGCCGAGCCAGTGACAAGCCCAGCACAGATATGCATCACCTGGAAGCCAAGTAAAAAGCCACAATGGTGGCGAAGCAGCCCGCCTCCCACCAGGCTCTCAGGTCCTCGATGATCATGCTGACCACTCCAGCTAGATGTCTAGCTTGTATTGCTTCCAATTTGGTTAAATTGCATCTGCTTAGCTTACACATTGTAGCTTTGAATATGACATTCCTTCCTGTTTTTGGTACATACTAGTACATCGGTCTATTAACCATGTTCTTACATCAAACTAATGTTCTTGTGTATCCCTCATCAATCACTTATGATGAGACAGTCACCCAGCGGGTTACTGTGACCAAATACGCTCTTTTAAAGAATGCAGCATCAGCCTCGCCACATGATTCTCAAGAAACAACAAGGCTAGATGAAGATAGTGAACGTAGCTCTATAGTTGATGACCGCATGTCGGTGTACAAAAGTACGGGCCTTTCTGTACCCCTTTACTTGTGCATGGGCAGTTGTAGCCACACCTGCGGCCATGCTTGGCGGGGCAGATCAAGGAAAGGTACGAGACTGCCAAGGCAACACCCAAGGCATAGGAATGAAGAGCAAAGGGTCAAGATGGACTTCCCCCAGCAACACCTGAAAGTGCGTTATATCGACTAGAGGGGGGTGAATAGGCGATTTTTATGAATTCTTCACTGAGGAATTTGCGGTTGAGGAGATTCCTTAGCGAAGAACTACTTGCAGCGGAATAAGTACTCAGAAGTAAGCATAACAGAACACAAACATGGTCATCATGATGAAATGAAGACAACCACAGAGTACAGGAAGCATAAACACAGGAAAACACAGGATGAAGACAAACAGACTGAAGAAATTGAACTGAGGAAATTGAGAAAGTCTTGAGTCAAAGTCTTCAAACACAGATGTGAAAAAGTGCACAACACAATTATGAGGAAATGAAAGGGCTAAGGAAATAAAACCAGCAAGCTTGGTGAAGACAATGATTTGGTAGACCAGTTCCAACTGTTGTCTCAGTTGTACGTCTGGTTGGAGCGGCTAGGTATTTAAACCTGAGGACACACAGTACCGGACACACAGTCCTCACCGTATTCTCCTTGAGCTAGGGTCACACAGACCTCGCCCAATCACTCGTGGTAAGTCTTCAGGTGACTTCCAAACCTTCACAAACTCGTT
Source organism: Triticum aestivum (assembly GCF_018294505.1). Classification (NCBI taxonomy): domain Eukaryota; kingdom Viridiplantae; phylum Streptophyta; class Magnoliopsida; order Poales; family Poaceae; genus Triticum; species Triticum aestivum. The sequence continues at coordinate 325,488,209 of NC_057802.1, read as the reverse complement.
CACTCGGCGATCCACAATTCCTCTTGGATGCTCTAGACCATGACGCCTAACCGTCTGGAAGAAGCACAGTCTTCAAAGGTAACAAGTGTCGGATCCACGCAGGATAAATATCTTCAGTGATGCTCAATCACTTTGGGTTTGTAGGTGTTTGGGTTTGGGTTTTCCTCACTCGATGATTTTCGCTCAAAAGTCCTCGGAGGATGGGATGCTCTCAAATGAAAAGTGTCAGTTTCTCTCGGAGCAGCCAACTAGCTAGTGGTTGTAGGGGGCGGCTATTTATAGCCTAGGGAGCAGCCCGACATGATAAGACATAAATGCCCTTCAATGATATGACCGTTAGGTGGGTAGATATTTTGGGACAGCTGGCGCATAGCACAGCAATGGTCAGAATTTTGAGGCTCAGATTCCTCAGGGCTATCATGTTCCTCACTGTGTAGGCAATCCGCACTAGCGAATTCCTAACTCCTCAGTCAGAACAAATTCTTCAGAGAACAGAAGAACTTCGTCTCTGTCACTGAAGAATATGACTGAACTGTATGAGATTTCCAATGGCTTCACTCGAAGGGATTGGTAGGTGTAGGATTTTGAGTTGAGCATCACATGGAAATTCTTCCTTAGTATTTCCTCGACCCCCTTTAACAGTACGGTGTTTCCTATGACTCAAGAAAGAGAAAATGAATCTACGAAAACAAAAGTCTTCAAGCTTCATGTTCCTCGAATGATACCTAGTCTTCAAGGTCACACCAATTTCTTCACTTTCAAAGTCTTCAGAAAGTCTTCAGAAATCCAAAGTCTTCAATTGAAGAACTTCATTTTTAGGGGCCAACTTTCTCTGTAAATATCAAACTCCTCATAGACTTATAGACCTGTGTACACTCATAAACAGATTAGTCCCTTAACCTATAAGTCTTCAATACACCAAAATCACTAAGGGGCACTAGATGCACTTACAACACCCTTGCCGGGGCAGCTTTGGTGGCGACGGCGTGGTGGCATGCTGATTTTGTGACACCAGCAAGGCCGTCACCCTTGAGCCTGAGAGTTATGACACCATCGACAACATCAAAACCAAGACTTGGGGGCGACGGCGTGGTGGCATGCTGATTTTGTGAAGATCAAAGGCCTGCGAGTCTACATAAGAACCAGAAGACGAAGACCCCCAGCAAGATCCTTGCCGGGGACGGCCGCGAGGCCCCGGCAAGACCGTTGCTGGGAGCATCTGCGGAGCCGCGACCAGGCCCGTACGTACCAAAGCTCCGCTGCCCCGCGGCCGTTCCTACGCGGCGACCAACCCGCCAACTAGGCAAGCGCCTGCATGGCAACATGCGGCTTCTAGGCCAACTAGACAAGCACCTGCGTGGTGGCATGCAGATCTTCGTGAAGACCCTGTCACCGCACCAGCACAGCAACCATCCAGCCAGCATGGTGATGCATGCCTCGTTAGCTTGGACACGCGTCGAAGCGAAGCGAGGCGGCGACGGACGGGACGAGCTCTGTTGCCATCCCCGATAAAGCAAGAGGGCACGTAGGCAGCACATTAAATGCGTTTTGTCCGACGATGTCAGGCGATAAACTTGTACACTGTAGATACTTTCCACCTCCTGTGTGCCACTGTGGTGACCCCTTTGACATATAAAAGGAGGCCCGAGGCGTACTGTGGAAGGATTCAGACTTTTTGGACTGGGCATGCATAGCAGCTAGACCAAGAACGGAAGAACACAAGATAAACGCAAACAAGTAGGACTAGGGTTTTACGCATCATTTGCGGCCCGAACCTGGGTAAAAATCCCCCGTGCTGATCGTTAGACCTGCTCTTTGCACAGCTCTTCACCCCCGCCAACCGTAGAAGGGGTCCTCGGGACCCCATAGGTGTCGTTTTACCCGACACCGCATTTCCCCTACACCAGCATCGCAGTTGCTTTCTCTAACTTCACAACATGATATGTAGTTGCATGTTGCATATGGTGTCTAGATTGTAATTCTTCCAATCTGGTTAAATTGCATGTGCTATTCTGCTTTGTTTATACATTATACATGTTAATGTGACACACCTTCTTGTTTTTAGTACATAGTACATCTTTCTATTAAGAATATCCTTACATAAAACTATTGTTTTTTTGTATCCCGCATCAATCAATATGACGAGACACCTTTAGTATATGCAGTGTGATATTAGTTGCATCTTAAATATGATTTATAGCATGCGCTGCTTCTAATTTGTTGAAACGCCATTTATGATGGGACACTTTTAACTTGGCAGAGTCATATTGGTTGCATCTGTTGCATACGGTGTCTAGCTTGCATTGCTTCTTATTTGTTGAAATGGTTTCTGCTTAGTTTACACAGACAGTTGTGAATGTGCCCTGCCGTCCTGTTTTCGTACATATTCCATCCTGGTATCATGTGTTTGCCTTACATCAAAGTAGTGATTGTCAGTATCATGCACGAATGAGTTCTGAAGAGTGAATTTTATTGCTTTTTCATGTCGGTTTTACTTGACAATTCAAAATTGATAAAGCGGAAGGAAATTAGCGAGGCGGTGGATAAAGGTGCTCCTTCCAAACGGAGGGCTCTATAGATTCTACTCCGCCACCCCCCAAGAAGATTTGCAAGACAACACATGCATAGACACTCAACGTAGTTGTGTTGATGATGAGCACGTCTCCCTTAGTGAACCATCACAGGTTCTCCCTCTAACTTGGCACTGTTATATGTGGTTGCATGTTATGTATGATGTCTAGCTTGTATTCCTTCTAATTTTTTTGAATTCCATCTGCTTACTTTACACATTATACTTGTGAGTAAGACACATGTTCCTGTTTCTAGAACATACAATATCTGTCTATCACACCATGTTCTTACATCAAAGTACTACTATTATGTAACCTGCAACAATCACTTGTCATAAGACACGTTTGACTTGGAAGTGTGATATAGGTTACATCTTGCATTCTTTTCTAGCTTGTACTACTTCAAATTTGTTGAAATGGCACTTATGATGAGACAATTTTAACTTGGTAGAGTGATATTCATTGCATCTTTCATGTGGTGTCTAGCTTTCATTGCTTCTAATTTGTTGAAATGCATTCTGCTTAGTTTACACATCATAGCTGTGAATATGCAATGATGTCCTTTTTTCTTACACATTCAATCATCCTATGATGCGGTCGCCTTACATTAAAGTAGTGCTCGTCAGCATCCTGCATCAATGAGTTATGAAAAGCGAATTTTATTCATTTTTCTTGTGGGTTTGACTTGACAAGGCAATGCAATTAAGAAATAAGAAGGAAAAAATAGGGCAGGGACTGATGGCGGTCTTCCGGCGAAACCGACATCCCAGGTACTTTCTCTAGCTTGGCAATGTGATATTGTCTTGCATGTTGCATAGGTGTCTAGCTTGTATTGCTTCTTATTTGTTGAAATGGCTTCTGCTTAGTTTACACAAACAGTTGTGAATATGCCATGCCGTCCTGTTTTTCATACATATTCCATCCTGGTATCATGTGTTTGCCTTACATCAAAGTAGTGATTGTCAGTATCTTTCACGAATGAGTTCTGAAGAGTGAATTTTATTGCTTTTTCTTGTCGGTTTTACTTGACAATTCAAAATCAATAAAGAGGAAGGAAATTAGCAAGGCAGTGGATAAAGGTGCTCCTTCTAAATAGAGGGCCTGTACAGATTCTACTCCGCCACCCCCAAGAAGATTTGCAAGGCAACACATGCATAGACACTCAACGTAGTTATGTTGATGATGAGCATGTCTCCCCTAGTGCACCATCATAGGTGCCCCCTCTAACTTGGCACTGTTATATGTGGTTGCATGTTATGTATGATGTCTAGCTTGTATTGCTTCTAATTTTGTTGAATTTCATCTGCTTACTTTACACATTTGTCGGATTTGGGGTTCCGCAGACCCTTGAGAGGTCCGAACTCTGGGGTGCGTGCGAAGAACTCTCTCTTCCCTATCTGCCTGCTCAACGATTCCACAACCTAGCTCGATGAATCCAAGGGACAAGAGACACAACAGTTTATCCTGGTTCGGGCCACCTTGCAGTGTAATACCTGTCGGATGTGGGGTTCCGGCAAACCCTTGAGGTTCGAACACTGGGGTGCGCGCGAAGTCTTTCCCTCCTACCGATCTACGCCCTAGCTCGCAAAGATCTCGCGGACGAACTTGACGAACTCGCAACACAGAGAGACACGAGGTTTATACTGGTTCGGGCCACCGTTATGCTGTAATACCCTACTCCAGTGTGGTGGTGGTGGATTGCTTCTTGGGCTGATGATGAACAGTACAAAGGAAGAACAGCCTCCTGAGGTTGAGGTGTTCTTGTGCTTGTCGAACTTGTGCGGGTGAGGATTCGATTGCCTCCTACTGTGGTGGCTAGACCTATTTATAGAGGCCCTGGTCCTCTTCCCAAATATCAAGCGGGAAGGGAGCCAACAATGGCGGGCGAATTTGAAGGGGGACAGCTAGTACAAGCTATCCTGACAAAAGCGGTCTTCGCCTGCGAAAAGCTCTGGTGGTGACACTGTCTTGGGCTCCACGATGACCTCCGTCTTGCCGTCCTCCTGGTCTTGGTCTCATTGCACCAATATAGCAACCTTTGCCTGATGCCTCGGTACTCTTCGCCTGCGCTGGCCTCCTTAGCACCAAAGAGGAAATAAGGACGCTGTGCGCGCTGGCGCCCGCCTGGTGCCGTTCGTCATGGCTCACGTCACGAGGGCCTCGTGAGGTTTTGCCTTGCCTTGATATCTCCGCTCCTCGCGAGCCTGCCTGGTTAGGCTACTCCAGAGGAGGTCTTGCATCGTCCGCCTCGTGAAGCATGGACCCTCGCGAGGGTCTTGGATGCCTTGTTGATTAAGATGGGCCGTACGGCCTGCTGGCTTAGCCACGCTGTGGGCCGCAGGCAGGCAAGTCTAGGGAACCCATTCCCAGAACGCCGATAGTAGCCCTCGGGCCCAAGGTGCGCTCGGGCTTGGCATCGCGGCGAAGCCAAGGGTCAAGTTCTGAGCACCGCGGGCCCCAAAAGCCTGCGGCCTCGGTTGACGCGTGGCGGTTGATTGGACGTGGGCGTCTCCGCTTCCCCACGCTTCCTCGGCGACTGCACGACTTGACAAGTCCCTGCGACATGCACGGAAAACCATCATTACCTGCGATCATGGGAAACGCCGGTTGGCCTTGTCTTGCTATAAATGGGGAGTGGGGCGGAGCCCCCGTCGCCCATCTCTTCCTCGCTCACTTGCTTCTTCCTCCTTGCTCCACTGCTGACAACAATGGCGCCCATCAGAAGGTTTTCTACTGAAGAGAAAGGAAAGGCCCCCCGTGACGATCCGGGGCCTCTTCCATCGAAGAAGAGGTCGATTCATCGCCGTGATGAAGCGGCGATACAGGTGGTGTCGAGGCCTTGGTGCGAGCGGCCTCCTCCGGGGTACCCGCTACCCTTGTACGCCCGAGCCAAGGGCTCGGGAGGACGAAGTGACGAGCAGCACCGCCCTCGCCCTGTCCGGAGCCGCCGTGCTGCTGCGACGCGCGCCGCCGCCCCTGGGGTCCATGCCGAGGACTCCTCACGCGAGTTGGTGCTGTGGGCGCCGATGCCTCCAAGCTCCTGGATCCGCTTCCCGCGGTTCTTCTCCGACATGATGCCGCCGAGGGGGCCTCTCAAGCTCTGGCTGCAGCACACTGACTGCAGCGCTCTGGCGACCAGAGCGGAGATCGAAGCGGTTCCCGCCGGCAAGATCTTCATGACCCGTGGCTTGGGGGAGATCGCACGGGTCTGCCGCGTGAGGGGCGCCCTCGCGATCCACTTCGTGTACGACGGCGCTTCCACGCTCTTCTTCAAGGTCTTCGACGCCGAGGGCCGCCGCCTGGAGTGCTGCCCCGGAGAGGAGCGTCAAACTGACGCGCGCTCCGCTCGCGGCTACTCCAGCAGCAGCAGCCCCCGGGAGTCCAGCAGCTCTCCTGAGCTTTATGAGACTCCGGTGACGAGCGACGATAGCTACGTGCCTCCGAGCTCTCGCCGCGCCCGGAGCAGGGCTGCGGCGTCCGGCCGTCGCCGCCACTGATCTGGATGGGGTTGGCGCCGGCCTCCCGTGGCCCACTGTTGATGATGGTGTTCTCCACGGAAGGATTTAGATTGGATTCCCCTTAGTATCAGCTTTTGCTTCCTGCGAAGAACCATGAATCACCCCGTGGGGGCATGTAAGGATATGTAATGTCTTTTGTGCCTATCTTCCTTGTTATGAAAATTTGGTGAGCGCATGTCCCGTTAAGGCTCAGTCCCCCCTTTCTTTCCTCGCGATAGCTTGTTGCTCTACGCTGACAGGTCCCGGTCCCCAGGCAGGCTACATCCGTTGCTGGTATGCCAGGTCGCGTACCATGGTTAAGGCCAGGAGGTGTGCGGCCCGAGGTCCAGTAAGAGCCCCTGAGGCGCGATGCTCAGGAGGTCCCCCTTAGCGCTCAAGCAGCCATGGTGAGGCGAGAAAAGGAGTCGACGTAGCCGCCACGGGGTTGCGGCAAGGCGTGAGCGACCATTAGGCCCAAACATTTAGCCGATCCGAGTGCGGGACTTATCTTGTTGATTTTGTGGCGGTTCCTGATGTTGCGCCAGGGATACGCGCCTACTTGCGTGGCATAGCTAGACTGGCCCATACGAGTTCCCTCCCCTCATGCTCTCCTTAGTGCTCTACGTCCTCAGGTCCCGGCCCTCGAGCGAGCTCAGCCGCCGCTGGTATGCCAGGTCGCGATGCCGTGGTCAAGGCCAGGGGGTGAGGGCTGGATAGCCAGTAAGAGCTCCTGAGTCGCGATGCTCAGGAGCCCTCCTTTTAACATGCAAGGAAATTGTACGAGAGAAAAGGAGACTCGCGGTGCCGCCTGCTATCCTTCTCACTGGATCCCTGTGAACTGGCACAAGAAGAAACATGGTTTGCCGTTACAGTTGTTAGCCTGCCGCTGGTTGCTCTGGATGGGATGAAGGCACTGAGGGCCTGGTGAGGTGACGTGCACGGGGCGGGCCGCGAGCCAGAGCTCGACCGCTCAGGTTTGTCGACGTGACAGGGACGGACCCATGCATCAGCGCCGTGCCTGTGGGAAGGCCCCGGGGGAGCTGATGATCGGGCATCAGTTGGCAGGTTAAGCATGGAGAGCAAATCAGCTTGGATAAATGCAGGAAGATTCATGCCACCGGGTCCGGCCCGAGCGGCTTGGGGATGATGCGGCCCGAGGGGCGCCCCCAGCAAGGTAAGCTAAAGAGTAAGCAAAAGGGATACATGCCACAGGGACAGGCCCATGTGGCCTGGGAATAATGCAGCCCGAGGGGCGCTCCCAGCTAAACAAGCTTCGAAGATGTCACCTGGTTCTGTAGACGAAGTAGGGTTGGTGCAGCTGAAGGCGTGCCCTGAAGAAAGGACCCCTCATGAGCCTCCGGGCCCCTGAGCCTCGGGAGGCTCCTGGGGCTCGGGAGGTTCCCTGAAGACCGTCTCCATCTCCTCCAGGAGGGCGTGGTACCTGGCCTCCTGAGCCGCCAGGACTCGCCGCATGTTGCGCTGATAGGCCGACGCCACGCTCGGCAGGCCGAAGGGCATGCGAACGTAGCTGTGTGGTGGACCTTCACAGCGGCCCACACGCGATGGCCAGAAGCGCTCCTGAGATGCGGCCCTGTTGAGCCCGAGGACGTCGATGCAGACACGCAGCCCAGCATCCTCGCCAGGATGCGGAGCTGCGCCTTGTGAGTGGCGGTCACCGCGCATGGCCCTTGCATCTTGCAGTTCCTGAGTGGTCTTGGTGATGAACTCATGGGTGGTGAGCACTCCTTGCCCTATGCTCTCCTGAGGGACACGTGCCGCGAAGCACGCCTCCAAGTGGTGCCCAAGCGCCTCCCTCGTGAGGTTGGCAAGGTCTAAGGCCCTCCAGAAGAGAGCCCCCGAGCCCTGCCCGAGAGGGGCGCCGGGCGCGCCTTCCTATGCGATGGAGGGAGGCGCCCCTGGAGCAGGCGCGCCTTCCTATGCGATGGAGGGAGGCGCCCCTAGAGCGGGCGCTGATCCCGACGAGGCCCCTGCCGCGGCGCCATCCTCCTAAGGTCCTGCGTGGTGCGGCTTCTTCTTCTTGGGGATGGCCTCCGGAGGGCCTTCATTTCTGCTGTCGGGGTCATCGATTGCTGCGGCTTGGAAGGCGCGCTCGAGGGAGCACACCGCATCCCTCTCTTCACACGGGACCGTAATGATTCCTCCACTTCCTGGCATCTTGAGAATGTTGTAGCCGTGATGAGTGACTGCCATGAACTTGGCCAGGGCTGGATACCTGAGGATGGCATTGTACGGCAGGCGGATGTGCGCGACGTCGAAGTCGATGAGCTCGGTGCGGTAGTCCTTGCGCTCCCCGAAGGTGACAGGCAGGCGGACTTGCCCTATCGGTGTGGTCGAACCGTCGGTCACTCCTGAGAAAGGCTTGGTGGGCTCGAGCTGTTCATATGGCACTTGGAGGTTGTCGAACGTGTCGACGGACAGGACATTGAGCCCTGCGCCGCCGTCGATGAGGGTCTTGGTGACCTGCACATTGCTGATGACTGGGGAACACAGCATAGGGAGGGCGCCAGGGGTGGCTGCGCAGTTGAGCTGATCCGCCGAGTTGAAAGTGATGGCGCATTGGGACCACCTAAGCGGGCGCGTGGCTTCGAGCTTGGGGCCTGGGCAGCGCCCAAGATGCAGGCGATCACACGCGGCTCCTGGAAGCCCCCAGCCCCCTCGTCCTGGTGGTGGTCGCCGTTCCTCCTTGGTGGCGGTAGCGGGGGAAGACCGGTGTTGCCTTGGGGCGATCCTCATGAGGCGGGTCCCTCCAGGCGCCCTCGCTAGGTTGGTCCTGCCAGCGGTCCTCGCGAGGCCGGTCGCGCCACTCCTGGCGCGGGCCACGGTCGTCCCAGCGTCCGCCTCCACGTCCTCCTCCGTGGCCGTAGCCCCGGTCTTTGCGCTCGGGGCGTCGACCGTAGCGTCCTTCTCGTATGGCTCTGAGCTCTTGACAGTCGCTGGTGTTGTGGGTGTTCAGGTTGTGGAAGGCGCAGAATGGTCGTCCGTTCTTGGATGACTCGGGCTGATCTCTGCCCCGCTTGGTGTCGGGCTCCGCTGCGAGCACGACCGCCTCCTTGCACTTTGCGTCCTTGGCCTTGGCCTTCCTCATAGAGCTGTAGGAACTCCGCGGGGTCGGCGGTGCCGTCGTAGCGAGGAGGTAGATCCGGCTTGAACTTGCCTGGCCAGGCGACGCTACGCAGCTCGGGGGTGAAGGCGCGGCAGCCAGCAGTGGTTGCCGGGGCTCGCTTCGTAGGTGGAGCTTGGTCTTGGCGGGGTCCGCGCTGCGCCACTGCGGGCGGTGCGCGGTCTTGACGAGGTGGCGCGGGGAGCACAGGTGCAGCTTCTCGCGGCCGCGGAATTTCTTGGCAGCTTCTCTCTTCGCGCGCGGGCGCCGGGCGTGGTGGATCATGCCGCGGAGCCGCGCGCCTTGGTGCCAAGGCTCCATCTTGGGGCTGAGGCGGTGGAGGCATGCCATGAGCCCCGTCGCCCGCGGCTGGTTGAGGGGGAGGCAGAGAGTGGGACGGCACCGGAGAGCCCCCTGCAGCGCAGACGAGCTCGGCGACGCGGTCGAGCCACTCCTCGTAGAGGTCGTTGACAGGGCGGTAACGCAGGAGCTCGTTCACTGCAAGGAGCGCTGCCCGTGCCTCCATGGGAGTGCGGTGCACGTGGGACGAAGAACCGGCAGGGTCAGTGATAGAGTAGCGGTGCGGCCGTCCTGCCGCACCAAAGGATGCAGCGAGGACGCCTGCTGCTCGTTCCCCGCCTGGCCGGTGGCAGCGTTGGCGGCGGGAGACAGAGAACGACGAGGTGGCCCGTCGATGGGAGCCGTCTGAGCGACGCAGGTGGTGAGGGCAGCCCAGCGCTCAGCTCGAGCATGGCGAGCGTCCGCCATGGAGACGATGGAGCGACAGAGCGACGAACTGATGGAAGGGAAGCTACGGCGCACCCCTACCTGGCGCACCAAATGTCGGATGTGGGGTTCCGGCAAACCCTTGAGGTTCGAACATTGGGGTGCACGCGAAGTCTTTCCCTCCTACCGATCTACGCCCTAGCTGGCAAAGATCTCGCGGACGAACTCGACGAACTCGCAACACAAAGAGACTCGAGGTTTATACTGGTTCGGGCCACCGTTGTGGTGTAATACCCTACTCCAGTGTGCTGGTGGTGGATTGCCTCTTGGGCTGATGATGAACAGTACAAAGGAAGAACAGCCTCCTGAGGTTGAGGTGTTCTTGTGCTTGTCGAACTTGTGCGGGTGAGGATTCGATTGCCTCCTACTGTGGTGGCTAGACCTATTTATAGAGGGCCTGGTCCTCTTCCCAAATATCGAGCGGGAAGGGAGCCAACAATAGCGGGCGAATTTGAAGGGGGACAGCTAGTACAAGCTATCCTGACAAAAGCGGTCTTCGCCTGCGAAAAGCTCTGGTGGTGACGCCGTCTTGGGCTCCATGATGCCCTCCGTCTTGCCTTCCTCCTGGTCTTGGTCTCGTTGCACCAATATAGCAACCTTTGCCTGATGCCTAGGTACTTTTCGCCTGCGCTGTCCTCCTTAGCACCAAAGAGGGAATAAGGACGATGCGCGCGCTGGCGCCAGCCTGGTGCCGTTCGTCATGGCTCACGTCACGAGGGCCTCGTGAGGTTTTGCCCTGCCTTGATATCCCCGCTCCTCGTGAGCCTGCCTAGTTAGGCTACTCCAGAGGAGGTCTTGCGTCGTCCGCCTTGCGAAGCTTGGACCCTCGCGAGGGTCTTGGATGCCTTGTTGATGAAGATGGGTCGTAAAGCCTGCTGGCTTAGCCACGCGGTGGGCCGTAGGCAGGCAAGTCTGGGGACCCCCGTTCCCAGAACGCCGACAATACCCTACTCCAGCTTTGTGGTGGATTGCCTCGAGGGGCTGAGGATGAACTAGTACAGTGGTGGAACAGCCTCAGGAGGTGAGCTGTTCTTGAGCTCGATGAGATGGTGAAGTGGTTCGGGTGGAATGGATCCGTCCCCCTCTATGGTGGTGGCTAAGTCCTATGTATAGTGGCTTTGGTCCTCTTCCCAAATGTAGGCGGGAGGTATCCTACAATGGCCAAATTTGAAGGGGAAGAACTAGTAGAAGCTATCCTCATAAAAGTAGTCTTTGCCTGCAAAAGGCTAGGGTGGTGACGCCTCGGTGGGCTCCGTGATGACCTCCGTCCTGTCGTCCTGGCGGTCTTGGTCTCGTTGCACCGATATGGAAACCTTTGCTTGATGCCTCCTTAGCACCAAAGAGGAAACTAGTACACTGCGCCCGCTGGCTCCCTCCTGGCCTTGGTCGCCATGGATCACGTCATATGAACCTCGCGAGGTGCACCTTGCATAGATATCTCCGCTCCTCAGGAGGCAACCTAGCGAGGCCGCCCCCCGGGAGGTCTTGGTGTCGTCCACCTCGCGAGGCTTGGCCCCTCGCGAGGGTCTTGGGCGGTTGTTGCTGAAGCTGGGCCGTACCGGGCCGTTGACAGAGCCACGCCGTGGGATGCAGGCAGGCAAGTCTGGGCACCCCCATTCCCAGGACGCCGACAGTAGCCCCCGGGCCCAAGGCGTGCTCGAACTTGGCTTCAAGGCGAAGCCAAAGGGCAAGTGTGGAGCGCTGCGGGCCCCAACCGCCTGTAGCCTTGGTTGACGCATGGCGATTGATGGGACGTGGGCGCCTCCACTTCCCCATGCTGCCTCGGCAACTGTTCGACTTGATGAGACTCTGCTGCATGCAGAGAAAAACCATCATTACATGCGATCGTGGAGGACGTCGGTTGGCCTCCTCTTGGCTATAAATGAGGAGAGGGTCGGAGCCCCCTTTGCTCATCTCCTTCTTCTCGCCGCATGCTCTCTCTTCCTCCTCTTTGCCTCGCCATCTTGCCGCGGCTCCCATGGCACCGACAAAGAGGTTCTCCGCCACCAAGAAGGGGAAGGCTAGCCAGGAGGGACCTGGCTCGCCGCCACCTAAGATAGGGCGGGGCCGCCCCCATAAGCATGCCACGGCCCCTGCGGTGGCCCCTCACGGACGTGGGCGTACTCCTTCGGGGACCGGCATCATCCTTGGTGGCCGAGGCGGTGTTTCTTCTCGTGGCGGGAGCCGCCCAGGGCGAGGCAGCCCCTGGGACGAGGGGAGGCCCGCCGTAGTTGCCTGGCCTCCCCGGCCGTACTTCCACTCGGTGGAGGTGCTCCCGGAGTTCGTCGTGTGGTCGGAGAGGCCGGCCGGCACCTGGCTCCAGCTCCCGCGCTCCTTTGCCGGTGAGCTGCCGGCCATGGGTCTTGACGGCATCTAGCTGCAGGCCGATGGTTGCTGTGCAAGGCCTCGTGGCCGCGGTGGAGGTCTTTGTCGCGCGCAATGTGGCCCTGGCCCGCGGCTGGTAGACATTCGCCCGCGCGTGCGGCCTGAGCGGGAGGTGCACCCTCCAATTCAAGTATGACGGCTTCGCGACCCTCTATGTGAGGGTGTTCGGGGAATATGGTCATCGCACAGGGTGCTGTCCCGAAGACAGCAGCGGCGACGATGAGCTTGGCCTTGACGACGGCCGTGACGATGCTGAGGGCGAGCTTGCTCTTGGGGACGGCCGCGGCTCGTCCAGTGGCGGTGGCTCCTCCACTAGCGAGAGAACTAGCAGCGGCGGCTACGACCAGCCGCCGCGTCGCCGGGCTCGCTTCGAGGACGGTGGTGGGTCGCCACGCTCCGATGAAGCGCGAAGAAGGTTCGGGCTAAGTCCAGGAGGCCCTTGGAGCCAGGCCTCCTGAGCTGCTGCGGTCGCGCGGGCCGCTTTTGTTTAACCTTCCTTTCTTTCTACATTTGAAAAAAGTAGGGGGCCCTGCAGGGCGTGTAATGAACCATGGTACTTATGCTACTATGCTATGTTTATTGTTCTGATGTTATGCGGCAGTGTTCATGCTCCAAATGTGTATGGTAGGATAACTTAGCTTGATGCACCCGCTGTAGTTTCCCTCCTCGCGAGAGCGCATGCTTCATTACCTAGTGAGGCCCTCCTTGCTGGTGGCTCAAGGGTCATCGACCTCAGGAGGCATCATGAAGCTGCGGGGTTGTTAGAAAACTTGGTCGGGTGTCTTATTCTTCCTTGCGCGAGCCCTCAAGCACGAGCCAGTCGTGGCTTGGTGCACCGCGTCACAGTGCCCGGGGGGCATGGACTTCAAGAGGGCGCGTTGATCACGAGTTTCTTCGAGGGCGTCTCGCGAGGATAGAACAAGCCGAAGCTCTGAGGGAGCAGGGCTATGGAGAAGTGTGTTCGCAGCGCGGGGCGAGCCCGTCGCACGCACACACCTGCCCAGCCCCCGCGCGCGAGACGCACGAGAAAGAGCGACGGGCAACTGCCGCTCCTCCTGAACCAGGACCAAAGCGCAAGAGAGAGTACAAAGGGGAAAGCCGGCTTGGCAACTGAAAACACGAGAACTCCAAATTTCATTAAAAGGTTGCAAATCAGATATAGAAAACAAACGAACAGCCGTGTCCGGCACCTAGTCTAGTCTTCTCACCAGCTCGGAGCTAAGTGTTGCCACTAGGACGTGGGAGGGAGCCCCCGAGGCCGGAGGGCGGCACTCTGGAGACTCCGGGGCGTGTACAGCCCCACTCATTACTACGTGAGAGTGTCACGAGCGGAGACCTTCACCGGCACTGGGCCTTGCTTCATGGGTAGAACTTCCGGAGGTGCTGGATGTTCCAGGCGTTCTGGATGGGGATCCCGTCCTGCGTCAACAGGCGCGCGACGCCAGGCCTGGAGACGCGGGCGACCCTAAACGGGCCCTCCCACATGGGTCAAAGCTTATGCAGCCCTTCCCTGGAGAGCACCCACCGTAGGACGAGATCACCCACCTCAAGCGTCCTGGAGCGGACGCTGTGGCAGTGATACCGCCGCAACGCCTGCTGATGTCTACTACACAACCTTCTTCTTGTAGACGTTGTTGGGCCTCCAAGTGCAGAGGTTTGTAGGACAGTAGCAAATTTCCCTCAAGTGGATGACCTAAGGTTTATCAATCCATGGGAGGCGTAGGATGAAGATGGTCTCTCTCAAACAACCCTGCAACCAAATAACAAAGAGTCTCTTGTGTCCCCAACACACCCAATACAATGGTAAATTGTATAGGTGCACTAGTTCGGCGAAGAGATGGTGACACAAGTGCAATACGGATGGTAGATATAGGTTTTTGTAATCTGAAAAAATAAAAACAGCAAGGTAACTAATGATAAAAGTGAGCAAAAACGGTATTGCAATGCGTTGAAACAAGGCCTAGGGTTCATACTTTCACTAGTGCAAGTTCTCTCAACAAGGATAACATAATTAGATCATATAACTATCCCTCAACATGCAACAAAGAGTCACTCCAAAGTCACTAATAGCGGAGAACAAACGAAGAGATTATTGTAGGCTACGAAACCACCTCAAAGTTATTCTTTTCGATCAATCCATTGGGCTATTCCTATAAGTGTCACAAACAACCCTAGAGTTCGTAGTAACATAACACCTTACGACACAAATCAATCAAAACCCTAATGTCACCTAGATACTCCAATGTCACCTCAAGTATCCGTGGGTATGATTATACGATATGCATCACACAATCTCAGATTCATCTATTCAACCAACACAAAGAACTTGAAAGGGTGCCCCAAAGTTTCTACCGGAGAGTCAAGACGAAAACGTTTGCCAACCCCTATGCATAAGTTCACAGGGTCACAGAACTCGCAAGTTGATCACCAAAACATACATCAAGTGGATCACGTGAATATCCCATAGTCACCACAGATAAGCACATGCAAGACATACATCAAGTGTTCGCAAATCCTTAAAGACTCAATCCGATAAGATAACTTCAAAGGGAAAACTCAATCCATCACAAGGAGATAGAGGGGCAGAAACATCATAAGATCCAACTATAATAGCAAAGCTTGCGATACATCAAGATCGTGCCACATCAAGAACACGAGAGAGAGAGAGAGAGATCAAACACATAGCTACTGGTACATACCCTCAGCCCCGAGGGTGAACTACTCCCTCCTCGTCATGGAGAGCGCCGGGATGATGAAGATGGCCACCGGTGATGATTCCCCCCTCTGACAGGGTGCTGGAACAGCGTCCCGATTGGTTTTTAGTGGCTACAGAGGCTTGCGGCGGGTTTCTGTATTTATAGGAATTTTTGGTGTCGGTCTCACGTCAGGGGGGTCTCCGAGTCGTCCATGAGGCAGGGGGCGCGCCCAGGGGGGTAGGGCGCGTCCTCCACCCTCGTGGATGGCTCGGGACTCTTCTGGTCCAACTATTTTACTCCGGGGGCTTCTTTTGGTCCATAAAAAATCATCAAAAATTGGCACGGTAATTGGACTCCGTATGGTATTCCTTATCTGTAAAACTCAAAAACAAGGGGAAAATAGAAACTGGCACTGGGCTCTAGGTTAATAGGTTAGTCCCAAAAATCATATAAAATAGCATTTAAATGCATATAAAACATCCTAGAGGGATAATATAATAGCATGGAACAATAAAAAATTATAGATACGCTGGAGACGTATCACCTGCTGGTACCTTGCCGCTCGGAGCGAGGCTTGACGGCGGCGTTCCTCCCCCAGCACGAGATCCATCCCCCGCGTGGCGTCCTGGCGTGCCTTGTCAAACGCCAAGACCCGCGCGGAGCGATGCCCGACCTCATCTGGGAGAACCGCTTCAGCTCCGTAGACGAGGAAGAATGGAGTTTCGCCGGTCGGCTTGGTCGCGGTGGTGCGGATGGACCACAGCATGGACTGGAGCTCGTCGAGCCAGGCCCTGCCGCGGGCTTTGAGCTTCTTCTTGAAAGTCCTTGCTTTGAGGCCCCTCGGGACCTCTGCGTTTGTGCGCTCGGCTTGTCCATTGCTCCTGGGGTGTGCCACTGAGGCGTAGCATATCTGCGTTCCAAGATTAGCACAATATGTTTTGAAAAGGTTGCTGGTGAACTGCAAGCCATTGTCGGTGATGATCTGATTAGGGACTCTGAACCGGATCACGAGGCCCTTGATGAACTTGACCGCCAAGTTGGCCGGGATGGTACGGACTGGCTCCACCTTTGCCCATGTTGTGAATTTGTCGATGGCGACGTAGAGGTCACGGTAGCCCCCTGGCGCTCGAGGGAACGGTCCCGAGATGTCCAGCCCCCAGACCACAAATGGCCACGAGAGTGGGATAGTCTAGAGGCCCTGAGCAGGCTGGTGGATTTGCTTGGCATGAAACTGGCAGGCTTCACAGGATCTCACCAGCTCGGTTGCGTTGTTGAGTGCCGTGGGCTAGTAGAATCCGCTGCGGAACGCCTTGCCCACCAAGGTGTGCGATGACGGCTGATGTCCGCAGGCCCCATCGTGTATGTCAGTTAACAGCTCGCACCCCTACTCCCTGGAGATGCATTGCAAGGAAACATCGTTTGGTCATTTTCGGTATAGCTCACCGTCCTGAATGCAGTAGGCTATGGCCTGCCGAGCCACGCACTCCGCGTCTTCCTCCTCCTCCGGCAGGGTTCCCTGTAGCAAGTATGCCTTGAATTCTTCGGTCTAGCACCCCTCCCGAGGCTCGAGCGCGAGGAGCAGGCATGCTCCTGAGGTCGGGCCGCAGGCAGGGGCTCCCGAGGTTGGTGGCGGAGGAAGCTCCTCCTGAGGCGATGTTCGCTCCGCAGCCGGAGGGGCTGCTAAAGGTTTGAAGAGTCGCTCCTCGAAGACATCCCGCGGCTGGCGTTTGGACGCCCTCTTAGCGATATCGTCAGCTTCCTTTTTCGTGCCGCGAGGTATGTGCTGCAGCTCCAGGCCCAAGAATTGTTTCTCCATCTTGCGTACCTCTGCTAGGTATGCCTCCATGTGTTCATCCTTTGGCTCGTACACTTTTTTGGAGAAGTTAACGAGGAGCTGGGAGTCGCCCTTGATGGTGAGGCGCTTCACACCTAAGGCGGCCGCGGCCTTGAGGCCGGCGATCAAGCCTTCATACTCCGCGATGTTGTTGGAGACCTTCTCGCCACGTTGGAACCAGAGTTGCACGGCGTAGTAGAGCTTGTCATGGGTGGGTGAGATGAGCACGGCTCCATCCCCCGCGCCCTGACGTGCGAAGGCGCCGTCAAAGTACATGACCCAACCGTCTGGTGCTTCGCTCCCTAGCGAAAGGGACCGGTCCTCGCCCGCCTCGGGCCCTGGAGCATCGGTCCACTCCGCCATGAAGTCGGCAAGCGCGACACCCTTGATGACCCTGGTGGTGTTGAACTCTAGCTGGAATACCTGTAGTTCGATGTTCCATTCGGTGACCCTTCCCGCAGCATTGGGGCTCTGGAGCACCCTCTCCAATGGGTAAGCTGAGACGACCTTAATGGGGTGGCCTTGGAAGTAGTGGCGCAGCTTGCGCGAGGCAATGAGGAGCGCGAGCAGAAGCTTCTGCGGCATGGGGTAGCATGCCCGCGCGTCACGTAGTACCGTGCTGACGAAGTACACCGGGTGCTCGATGAGGGCGGAAGTGTTGGTGGAGTCCGAGACCTCCTGAGGCTAGGGCGCTTCCTGAGGTTGGGAGACCTCAGGAGCTCGGTCGCCTGTTGGGGTAACCGCAGCCTCAGGAGCGCCGTCTTGTGGAGCCTGGTCATCTGCTGGTGCTGCCATGGCTTTAGGGGTGTCGTCTTGGTGCTGCATCATCCCGACCGAATGTGTGGCGTCGTGTGACAGGCTCTTAGCCCGGCGCTCATCCCGGACGGCCACCAGCGCTGCGCTAGCAGAATGAGGCGTGGTGGCCAGGTAAAGCACCAGGGGCTCGAGAGGACGCGGCGCCACCATCACTGGTGGGCTGGTGAGGTATCTCTTGAGGTCTTGAAACACCGCGTCAGCCTCCGGAGTCCACTCGAACGGGCCCTTCTTTTTCATCAGCTTGAAGAACGGGAGGGCGTGCTCCCCCAGCTTGGAGATAAAGCGCCCTAATGAAGTAACTCAGCCCGCCAGCTTCTGCATTTTCTTGAGAGTCTACAGCGGGCTCATCTCTTTTATTGCCTTGACCTTCTCTGGGTTTGCCTCGATTCCCCTGTGTGACACAAGGAAACCCAACAACTTACCGGAAGGAACACCGGACACGCATTTCTCCGGGTTGAGCCACAGGTCCACCTTGCGCAGGCTGGCGAATTTTTCCTCCAGCTCCAGGATGAGGGTCTTTGCCTCCCGAGATTTCACCACGATGTCGTCGACGTAGGCCTCAGCGTTCCTCCTAAGCTGCCGGCCTAGAGAGATGTGCATCAGCCGCTGGAAGGTTGCCCCAGCGTTACGCAGCCCGAACGGCATGCAGGTGTAGCAGTACACCCCACATGGGGTCAAGAAGGCCGTCTTCTCGACGTCTTGTACCGCCATCTTGAGCTGGTGGTAGCCCGAGAAGGCATCTAGGAAGCACAACAGGTCGCACTCGGCGGTGGAGTCGACGGTCTGATCAATGCGCGGAAGCGGGAACGGGTCTTGAGGGCAGGACTTGTTGAGGTTGGCGAAGTCGACACACATGCGTTCCTTCCCACCTTTCTTGGGCACGACGACCGGGTTTGCCAACTGACGGAGTTCTGGACTAAGGGGTCCTCGGGGGTCCGGCCTGTTATCCTTGGACCGGACTGATGGGCTGTGAAGACACGAAGACCGAAGACTGTACCCGTGTTCGGATTGGGCTCTACCTGGCATAGGAGGCAAGCTTGGCAACCGACTATGAAGATTCCTTCTTATGTAACCGACTCTATGTAACCCTAGATCCCTCCGGTGTCTATATAAACTGGAGGGCGTAGTCCGGATAGGAGACACACATTACCATAGTCATACAGGCTAGACTTTTAGGGTTTAGCAATTACGATCTCGTGGTAGATCAACTCTTGTAATACTCATATTCATCAAGATCAATCAAGCAGGAAGTAGGGTATTACCTCCATAGAGAGGGCCCGAACCCGGGTAAACATCGTCTCCCCCGTCTCCTGTTACCATCGATCCTAGACGCACAGTTAGGGACCTCCTACCCGAGATCCGCCGGTTTTGACACCGACATTGGTGCTTTCATTGAGAGTTCCACTATGCCATCGACGAAAGGTTTGATGGCCCCTTCGACTGTCTATAGCGACGCTGTCCAAGGAGAAATCTTCCTCCCCGGGCAGATCTTTGTGTCCGGCGGCCTCGTACTACGGGCCAACTCGCTTGGCCATCTGGAGCAGGTCGATGGCTACGCCCCTAGCCATCAGGTCAGATTTGGAAGCTTGAACTACGTTGCGGATATCCGTGGAGACTTGATCTGCAATGGATTTGAGATCGCGGCGATCGCTCCCCCTCGCTCCGATAAACATGACTTACATCTGTCATCGGATCACATCCAGGAGATGATTCCTGTCGCTACAACGGCCTTAGAACCAGAGCAGATCGTGCCATCCGAAACCATGGAGTCCGCGGCGTTGGAGCCGCACACGGACTCGACACCCTGCAATACTTGCGTCAACGGAACTTCGGACTCGTCTCCGGCTATAAGTTCCAGACCATGCACGCCTACGGGCACCGAGCTAGATCGGTTATCGATCTTTGAATTCAGCACCGCAGACGTTTTCCAGCACTCACCTTTGGGCGATGTGCTGAAATCTTTAAAGAATTTGTCCTTAGAGAAGGACTCACAGCCGAACTATATTCGGTTCGAGCTAGAGGCCGATGATGGGGAATTTCGCTTCCCACCCGCCACCCACTTCATAGCCACTGTCGACGACTTAACCGACGTGCTTGATTATGACTCCGAAGACATCGACGGTATGGACGACGATGCCGACAAGGAGCAAGGCAAAGACCTGCCATTCACTAGACGTTGGATAGCCACCTCTTCGTACGATGTGTACATGGTTGACACACCTAAAAAAGCTAGCAACGGCGACAAAGAAGACCCACTTACGAATAAACCTTCTGAGACACAGAACAAGCACCGGCGCCCTAACCGCCGTTCTAAGCCTTGTCGCTCAAAAGACGGCAACACTGGCACCGGAGAAAATAGTACTCCGGGCGATGCCGAAAACAATGAAGACCCTGTCGGGGCTGCATCCGAACAGGAGGAATAGGACAACAGGCAAGATAGCCCTGATAAACAGGCCATGCCCAATGACACAGACGGTGTTAGTTATCGTCCAGTCTCCGAGGATGATGAGAGCCTCGGCAATGAGGATTTCATCGTGCCCGAGGCACCCCTCGAGCAGGAGCGCTTCAAGCGCCAGCTCATAGCCACTGCAAGAAGCCTGAAGAAGAAGCAACAACAACTCCAAGCTGATCAAGACCTGCTCATTGACAGGTGGACTGCTGTCCTGGCAGCCGAAGAATACGGCCTCGAGCGCCCAGCCAAGAGGCACCAGATCGTATACCTCCCTCGCGAAATGCGGACCGACCACCGCGTGGTCGAGATAGTGTGGAAGACTAACCACCCCGCGGTCGGGATAAAACGGCAACTTAGGCTGAACAACAGCCCGCCCCGCCGCCTCGCAGAAACAGGGACAGAACAGCTCGGGACCATACATATGACCTTCGACAGGACCTGGACAGTAGAGCAGGACACACCAGATCAGTCTACAGATCGCGAGGACGCTTCCCTACTCGGGATGACAACTATCTAACCGGACGTGACAAACTTAATCATACCCGGGCCGATAATCGCAGACGGACTTCATCGGAGGTGCGCCGTGACGCGGCCCACTATAGAGGCGCCGCACGCCCTCTCTGCTTCACAGATGAGGTGCTGGATCACGAATTCCCCGAGGGGTTCAAGCCCGTCAATATGGAATCATACGACGGAACAACCGATCCCGCAGTGTGGATCAAATATTTTATTCTCCACATCCATATGGCCCGAGGAGATGACCTCCACGCTATCAAGTACCTCCCATTAAAGCTCAAAGGACCAGCTCAACACTGGCTAGACAGCCTGCCTGAAAATTCGATCGGCAGCTGGGAGGACTCGGAAGAAGCTTTTCTTGACAACTTCCAAGCCACTTATGTCCGGCCACCTAACGCTGATGACTTAAGTCACATAGTTCAACAACCTGGAGAGTCCGCCAGAAAATTCTGGACTAGGTTCCTAACCAAAAAGAATCAGATCGTCGACTGTCTGGATGCCAAAGCCCTAGCGGCCTTTAAACATAGCATCCGTGATGAATGGCTCACCGGCCACCTCGGCCAAGAAAAGCCGAGGTCCATGGCAGCCCTCACGGCACTTATGACCCGCTTTTGCGTGGGAGAGGATAGTTGGCTGGCTCGCAGTACAAACACAGCCAACGAAACATGCCCCTCTGAGGCCAAAAACAGCACCGGTGAGCTTCGGCGCAACAGACACAAACGCCGGAGCAATGGCGATAACACCGATGACACTACAGTTCACGCCGGATTCAGCGGCTCCAAGTCCGGCCAGCGAAAGAAGCCCTATAAAAGGAACGGCGGAGGACCATCCAGCTTGGACCGCATACTCGATCGTCCGTGCCAGATACATGGCACCCCAAACAAACCGGCCAACCATACTAACAGAGATTGTCGGGTCTTTAAGCAAGCTAGCAAGGTAAATAGCGGAAACAAAGAAGGGGAATCGCAGAGCGAGGATGATGACGAGGAGCCCCGGCAATCGAACACTGGGGGCGGAACAAATTCCCGCCTCAAGTCAAAACGGTGAACATGATATATGCTACACACATCCCCAAAAGGGAGCGCAAGCGCGCACTCAGGGACGTCTATGCGGTAGAGCCAGTCGCCCCAAACTTCAACCCATGGTCGTCATTCCCGATCAACTTTCACTGTCGTGATCATCCAACTAGCATCCGTCATGGCGGTTCAGCCGCATTGGTACTCGACCCAATCATCGACGGATTTCACATGACACGAGTCCTAATGGACGGTGGTAGCATCCTCAACCTGCTTTATCAGGATACAGTACACAAAATGGGCATTAATCCCTCACGAATCAAGCCCACGATAACTACCTTTAAAGGAGTTATACCAGGCGTAGAGGCCCGTTGTACGGGCTCAATCATGCTGGAGGTGGTCTTCGGTTCCCCAGGATAACTTCCGAAGCCAAGAGCTAATCTTCGATATCGTCCCCTTTTGCAGCGGCTACCACGCACTACTCGGACGAACCGCGTTTGCTAGATTCAACGCGGTGCCACATTATGCTTATCTCAAGCTCAAGATGCCCGGTCCACGCGGCGTCATTACAGTAAATAGAAACACGGAACGTTCCCTCCGTACAGAGGAGCATACCGCAGCCCTTCCAGCAGAAGTACAGAGCGGCCTTCTCAAGCGGCACCATAATCCGGCCGCCGAGCCCCTGGACATCGTTAAGAAGGTCCGGACTACACTGCAACAGTGCAGCTCGGTTCGTCAAGAGCTGAATTAGTAAATTAGGCCTCCGTCCTAGCCCCGATGAGGAAATGGCACCCGTATCGCGCATACATAACTACGCACTCAAAACCCCATGGGTACCGATGGAGGCATAACTCGCTCACGATCCACAGTGCGGCTTGACCGACCCTGGGATTCGCACGCCTTTACTTTTTCTTTTATTACGGGTTTTTTCTCTTTTCGAGGTCTATGCGGACGACCCGCTTGCAGAACACACCAAGGAGGCAAGGAGCTCTGGCATACAAGGGAATCCCCAGGTGGTCTCTACTAAACGATTGCCATACTTGTTTTACATACCCGCACGCAGCTCGCCCTTGGTTGCGGCATGTTAAATAGCTTTACTTGCTTATCGCATTACTTGCACAAAGTACGCCTCGACGTACTAATTACATCACAATGGTGAATAAATGGTGGCGTCAGCTTATTACTTAATTTTCCTGTTTCCTCACCTTTGTATATATTACTTATTGCACACGTACACCATGGTACGTATTACTACGCCAGGGGCTTCATTACACCCCGCATTACGGCAATAAAAGTCCGAACACTTTTCCAGTATAGTTCGGCACCCCGAACTTATAGCATTATATGCATCGGCTCCGAATCATGTCTTTGGTCAATAGTTGGGTTGCCCGGCTCCTGTGCTTACTACCTTATGTTCCGCTATATCGGCTAGGGTAGTAAAGGGAGAACTACTGCGATTGTGTCCCGGTTCTTCCGGACGAGCACCTCAGTAGAGAAAGCCGAAAACTGACTGTCATGATGCGGCAAGAGCTGGTCAGCTGTTCGAGAGGTTCCAAATCGTTAGAGATTTTTTCCGCTTCTTGCGAAGAATCGGTTCCTCCGATTAGGCGTGTACAATGCCCCTAGTTCGGCCTTCCAAATACCAGGGGCTTCGTCAACTTTCTTAATTGTCAAACTCCTATGGCTAAGTGAGGGCGGTAAAGGCCGCATAGTCTGATTGCCTTGTTTGTTGCGCTAAACACCTCCTTTAAGGACCAGAATGTGGAGTAAAGAGTGTTTAGATTTATCCCGAACACCCCCGTACTATCTACGTGGGGCAGAAGCCGACGACTGGTCAACCCTCAGATTTCATAAACGGCCGCGCAGGAGGTAAAATGTAAATCGCAAACATTATAATACATAACATCATTGTTCCATATTACAGGACAAGATAATACAAATGTTCTCATGGGAATATGACATCCTTCGAACATTGCTCCGCCACAAGGCGGGACCCCTCCAGGACACCATCAAAATAGAGCTCGGGTCGACGATGCTCCTTGCCCTCCGGCGGCCCCTCGGTCATCAGCTTCTTGGCATCCAGCTTTGCCCAATGCGTCTTGACGCGGGCAAATGCCATGCGCGCACCTTCAATACAGACCGACCGCTTCACGGCTTCGAGCCGCGGATAGGCACTTACAAGCCGCTTAACAAGACCGAAGTAGCTGCTAGGTATAGGCTCGGCAGGCCACAGCCGGACTATCAGGTCCTTCATGGCTAGCTCTGCCGACCTGTGCAGCTCGACCAACTGCTTTAGCTGGTCGCTGAAGGGCACCGGATGTTCGGGTCCAAGATATTGGGACCAGAATAGCTTCTCCGTAGACATCCCTTCTTCGGCTCTATAATGCTCGGCAGCATCTGATATACTGCGCGGCAGATCCGTAAACGCCCCTGGAAAACCCAAATTCGGATAAGTACAAGGAACGTTTCTTCTACATACTTGCTTTGCACGGTGAAAGACTTACCCGCCGCAATCTTCTTGGCCGCCTGAATTTCCTGGAGGGCGTTCTGGGCTTCGGCTCGTGCATCCTGTGCGCTCTGGCGGGCCTTCGCCAGTTTGGACTCTTGCGCCTTACAATCGCGCTCCAAGGACTCAAATCTCTCGATCGCGCCCTGGAGCTGTTGCTGCGCCTCGCCAACCTGGGCCTCGTGCTTCTCGCGCGCGGTGCGTTCCTTGGCCGCTTTGTCCTCGGCCTCGGCTAACGCCTTTTTGAGGGCCGCCACCTCGGTCGTGGCCCCTAATAAAGTTCATGACACTTTAGTCAGCTTGAACAATTTACTCTTCAATATACACGCAGGTTACTGCATACCTTGGCTATCCTCCAGCTGCTTCTTCACGCGGCCGAGCTCTTCCTCGGCCCGCTCCAGTTTCTGCTTCAGTCCGGAGACCTCCGCAGTTTGAGCGGTAGCAGCCCGCAACGAGGCCTGCTTATTCACATAGACACTTTATGTTAGACTCCTGCGAAAATTAATTTTGATCCTCTGTTCGGCTTTTCTTTCCGGACACCGAACAGAGCATCAGGGGCTACTGTCTACGCTGTGATATTCTTCTTACAATTATGTACTCACCTCAAAGCCTGCTAGAAGGCTAGCGCGGGCTTTGGTCAGCCCGTTTTTGATGGACTGAACCTTTTCAATCACCGTACCCATATGGGCACGGTGCTCATCCACAATGGAGGCGCCTTGCAGCAGTTCCAGTAGATGATCCGACGCCTCTGGTTGGACAGAGGACACCGGTAGCACACCCCCTCCTTTCGAGAAGGGCCGTTTGCCGGACTCCGGAGCCGTATAGGTCTCTGGAATAGAATCCGGCTAAGGGCCGAATAGAACTCGGCCCGCACCGTCCGTCTCCGTATGGGCTTTTTTCCCCATGTATCCGGCGGTCCGGGAGTCATCCCGGGGCGCCGCCCTGACGATCTCCAGAGTCTTCCCCCGGTCCGAGGAGGCCCTTTGAGGCGCCTCCTCGTCATCACCCTTGGCCGAAGGGGAGTAAGCGGGCGGCAGTAACATGTTGTCCCTCTCCTTTGGGTCCAGCGAACCTTCTGATGAATATAGCGGAGAGCTGTCCCGAGCCGGACTGCAATAACACGATTCAAACATTGCGAGGCAGAAAGGACGGATGTTCGGGCGTGCATAAGGATTTTTGATACTTACGATTTGGCTCGAGGCTTGGCCCTGGAAGGCCGCTCCAGACTGCTATCGACATCCCACTCGGAGTTATCCGCGGGGGAGCCTTTTCCCCTCTTGGGTGCCTTTGCCTCTAGGTTCTTAGAGGCCGCCCTCTTCTTCCTCCCCGCCTCAGGTGGGGAGTCATCTTCTTCTTCCTCCTCTTCGTCGTCGTCTTCGGCGGACGAAGAGTGAGTCTCGTCTTCGGACATCACGTCCGAAGCTCCTTTTTGGCGAAGGCCACTCCTGGTCCCCTTGGCCGCTTTCTTGGCCTTCTTCTCCGGCACGTCATAAGGCGCCGGAAACAACATCTTCGTCAGAAGTGGGAATTCTTGCTCCTCAGGAAGCGGAGCTGGACAGTTAATCCGCCCCGCCACCTCGATCCAGGCCTGGCAAAGTGGATGGGAGAGCTTAGAATCCATCCTCAAAATATGCCGGTGAAGGATATACCTTGAAAACATTGAAAGACTTACTGAATTGGCCTGACGTTTCAAGCTAAGCCCGCGATCTTCGGTCGTGGGCGGTGGCGTCTTGCCAGCCTTGAAGAGCGCTTTCCAGATATCTTCGTGCGTCGCGCCGAAGAGCTCTAGTAGCGTCTGGTGCTTGGCTGGGTCGTACTCCCACAAATAGCAAGTCCGACATTGGCACGGAAGGATCCGGCGAATGAGCATAACCTGGATCACATTGACAAGCTTGATCTTCTTGGTTATCATGTTCTGGACGCACGTCTGGAGCCCAGTTATCTCGTTCGAAGATCCCCAGGTCAGGCCCTTCTCTTGCCAGGAAGTGAGCCGCATCGGAACTCCGGATCGGAATTTGGGGGCCGCTACCCAGTTGGTCTCACGCGGCTCGGTGATGTAAAACCACCCCGATTGCCATCCCTTCACCGTCTCCGCAAAGGAGCCTTCAGGCCAGGTGACATTGGGCATCTTGCCCACCATGGCGCCACCGCACTCTGCTTTTTGACCGCTCACCACCTTCGGTTTCACATTGAAGGTCTTCAGCCACAGGCCGAAGTGAGGTGGGATGCGGAGAAAGGCCTCGCACACGATAATAAATGCCGAGATATTGAGGATAAAATTGGGGGCCAGATCGTGGAAGTCCAGCCCATAGTAAAACATCAATCCGCGGACAAATGGGTGGAGAGGAAATCCCAGCCCGTGGACAAAGTGTATGAGAAACACAACCCTCTCATGGGGCTCGGGGGTAGGGACGATTTGCCCTTTTGCCGGGAGTCGATGAGCAATCTCCTTGGCTAAATATCCGGCCTCCCGGAGCTCCGTGATGTCCTTCTTCTTGATGGAGGAGGTCATCCACTTGCCTCCAACTCCGGATCCGGACATGTTTGGAGTGCTTTCTCGAACGAGGAAAAGCTAAAGCTTGGGCGCTGGAGCTCAAGGGCGGAAGGACTGAAGGAGAGAAAGGGTGTGGGTGAAGGAAGAGAATCCTTATTCCCTTATAAAGGCCGCGAAAATCAAGCGCCTCCTCACTCGCCCTAAAAACTCGCCTATTCCCAAGGGCTGTATAAACGACACGGTTGGGTTACCCATGCCCGCATTGATGAGAATCCCGCGATAAGGGGACATGATCTCCGCTTTGACAAGACGTGCCAATGGCAACCGCGTCTCAAAACGTGGAGCGGCGGACGAAAAACGGTTCGAAATTATGATCGGATAGACGTGATGTCATGTTGTAA
>NC_057802.1:324169406-324177351 GCF_018294505.1 Triticum aestivum | reverse complement strand
GGCGCGGCGGCGGGGTGTCCGTGGCGGACACGGCGGCGGCGTCCGGCGTGCTCGCGGAGGAGAACGCGGAGATGGGCCGGCGGCTCGGCTGGGCCTCGGCCCGGTCGGGCGCGGCGCGATATTTTTTTAAAACGTTCTGCCGAAAAATTCGTAGAAAAATAAATAAAAATCCAAAAAAGATAAAACAAATTTTCCCCGTCTAGTTAGAATATTTAGAACAGGGTGAACATTGTTTTGACACAAAAATAAAATTTTGAAAACATGCAATATTTTTTAATGCAATTAAAATTGCAAATAAAATCCAATAAATGATTTTAACATTTTTCCTCCAATATTTCAATTGTTTTGGAGAAGTCATATTTTCTCCTCTCATTTATTTTTAATGAAATATTTTTTTCCGGAGAGAAAAATAATTAAAACCAAAATCCTCGTTTTATTATTTGATGAAAATCAAATACGAAAATTCGAGAAAATCCCCAACTCTCTCCGAGGGTCCTTGAGTTGCTTAGGATTTATCGAGGATTTGTCGAAATGCAATAAAATATGATATGCAATGATGATCTATGTATAACATTCCAAATTGAAAAATTGGGATGTTACAAACCTACCCCCTTAAGATGAATCTCGCCCTCGAGATTCGGGTTGGCTAGAAAACAGGTGGGAGTGGTCCTTCCGTAGATCTTCCTCTCGCTCCCAGGTGGCTTCATCTTCCGTGTGGTGACTCCACTGGACTTTGCAAAACTTGATAACCTTACTGCAGGTAACTCGGCTGGCATACTCAAGAATCTTAACTGGTTTCTCCTCATAGGTCAAATCACTTTCCAGCTGAATCGCTTCCAGCGGCACAGTATCTCTCAGTGGTATCTCAGCCATCTCTGCGTGGCACTTCTTCAACTGGGAAACGTGAAATACATCATGAACTCCTGACAATCCTTCGGGCAATTCCAGCTTGTAGGCAACTTCTCCCATACGTTCCAAAACTCTGTATGGTCCGATAAAACGGGGCGCTAACTTTCCCTTAACTCCAAAGCGCTTCACTCCTCGAAGTGGTGATACTCGAAGGTAAACTCTGTCTCCAACTTCGTGAACTGTCTCCTTTCGTTTAGAATCAGCATAACTCTTCTGCCTGGACTGGGCTACCTTGAGCCTATCGCGAATCAACCTCACTTTCTGTTCAGACTCCTTAATCAAATCTGGTCCAAACAACTGACGGTCTCCAACTTCGTCCCATAACAACGGTGTTCTACACCTCCTTCCGTACAAAGCTTCGAAAGGGGCCATCTTCAAACTGGTTTGATAACTGTTGTTATACGAAAACTCTGTATATGGCAAATTGTCGTCCCAACTAGATCCATAATCTAGTGCACAAGCTCTCAACATGTCCTCCAAAATCTGGTTGACTCTCTCGGTCTGTCCATCTGTCTGTGGGTGAAAAGCTGTACTAAATTCTAGCCTGGTTCCCAAAGTTTCATGTAACTGCTTCCAAAACTTCGAGGTAAATTGGGTTCCTCTGTCTGATACAATGGTCCTCGGAACTCCATGCAAACATACGATCCTGGTCATGTATATCTTTGCCAACTTAGCACTGGTGTAAGTGGTCTTCACTGGAATGAAATGAGCCACTTTCCTCAAACGGTCGACTACAACCCATATTGAGTCATAGCCTGAACGAGTCCTGGGTAATCCCATGATAAAATCCATGCCTATTTTATCCCACTTCCATTCGGGTATCGGCAATGGTTGTAGCAATCCTGCTGGCTTCTGATGCTCTGCCTTCACTCTCTGACATACATCACAAATTGCTACATACTCTGCAATATCCTTCTTCATTCCGGTCCACCAGAAAGTATTCTTTAGATCCAAATACATCTTGGTATTTCCTGGGTGAATCGAGTACGGTGAATCATGGGCTTCTTGCAAAATCAACTTCCTGATCTCCGGGTATTTTGGCACATAAACGCGGTCCTCAAACCATAAGGTATCGTGCTCGTCCTCACGAAATCCCTTGGCTTTTCCTTTGCTCATCTTCTCCTTTATCTCTTCAATCTCCTTGTCTATCTTCTGAGCTTCTCTGATCCTTTCCATCAAGGTAGACTGAATCTCCAGTGTCGCTAAATAGCCTCTTGGGACTATCTCCAAACATAGTTCGCGAAGGTCCTCGACTAACTCCTGAGGTAACTCTCCTGTCATGAGGGTGTTGACATGACTCTTGCGGCTCAACGCGTCTGCTACTACGTTAGCCTTTCCTGGGTGA
Organism: Triticum aestivum; assembly: GCF_018294505.1. Classification (NCBI taxonomy): domain Eukaryota; kingdom Viridiplantae; phylum Streptophyta; class Magnoliopsida; order Poales; family Poaceae; genus Triticum; species Triticum aestivum. The sequence continues at coordinate 324,175,097 of NC_057802.1, read as the reverse complement.
TAATGCAATCTCATATCATAATCCTTAATGAGCTCCAACCATCTCCTCTGTCTGAGATTTAACTCCTTCTGCGTGAAAATATACTTCAAACTCTTGTGATCCGTATACACCTCACAATGGTTTCCGATGAGAAAATGTCTCCATGTCTCCAACGCATGCACCACGGCTGCTAACTCCAAATCATGCGTAGCATAATTCTTCTCATGGGGTTTAAGTTGTCGTGAAGCATATGACACAACTCTTCCTTCCTGCATAAGCACTGCTCCAAGTCCTCGACGAGAAGCGTCGCAATAAACTTCATAGTCCTTGCGTTGATCTGGCAGAATCAACACTGGTGATGTAAGCAATCGTTTCTTCAACTCTTGGAAACTAGCTTCACAATCCTCAGTCCAATTGAATTTGGTGTCCTTTTTCAATAGCTCAGTCATGGGCTTAGCAATCTTCGAGAAATTCTCGATGAATCTCCGGTAGTATCCTGCAAGTCCAAGAAAACTCCGGATTTCTCCAACTGTCGTGGGTGATTCCCAACTTGTCACTGTGTCAACCTTGGCAGGGTCTACTGCTATTCCTTCTCCAGAAATAACATGTCCAAGGAATCCAACTTCCTTCAGCCAAAATTCACATTTGCTGAACTTGGCATATAACTGATGTTCTCTGAGCTTCTCAAGTACCAATCGCAAATGCTCCTCATGCTCTTCCTCATTCTTGGAAAAGACTAAAATATCGTCAATGAACACCACGACAAACTTATCCAAAAACTCCATAAACACTTTGTTCATCAGGTTCATAAAATAGGCAGGTGCGTTAGTCAGACCAAATGACATAACGGTATACTCATACAATCCATATCTGGTGGTAAAAGCCGTCTTAGGTATATCCTGCTCTCGAATCTTTAACTGATGGTATCCTGATCGTAGATCGATCTTGGAAAATACTTTAGCTCCTTGTAGGCGGTCAAACAAATCATTGATCATCGGCAGTGGGTACTTGTTTTTGATGGTCACTTCATTCAATCCACGGTAATCAACAACCATCCTCAGCGATCCATCTTTCTTCTCCACTAGAAGTACTGGTGATCCCCAAGGTGACGAACTTGGGCGAATATAGCCTTTATCCAGTAACTCCTTGATCTGCTTCTTAATTTCCTTCAAATCTTTTGCGGGCATCCTGTACGGTCTCTTAGATATTGGCCCTGTGCCTGGCAAAAGTTCAATCAAGAACTCAATGTCTCTATCCGGTGGCATGCCTGGCAACTCTTCTGGAAATACATCCGGATAATCCTTCACCACTGGTACTTCCTCCTGTACAACTCCTGATAAGGAATTCACTTGAGTCCTCTTCGGCATATGCCGGGATACATACTTGATCCTTTTTCCTTCTAGGGTGGTAAGAAAAATCGTCTTGCTGGCACAATCGATGTTTCCTCCATACAACGATAGCCAATCCATTCCCAAAATCACATCCAAACCTTGCGACTCTAAACTATTAGGTCTGAGGGGAAAACATGCCTACCAATGGCCAATGGCATCTGAAAACATCCTTGGCTTGCCATATACTCTGCTCCTGGCGAGGTTACTAACATAGGGGTTCTGAGAACTTTGGTGGACAGCTTAAACTTATTCACAAATCCCCTTGATATGTATGAATGCGATGCACCAGTATCGAAAAGAACGGTTGCAGTAAATGACTTAACCAAAAACTTACCTATTACTGCATCAGGCTGTGCTTCAACCTCCTCCACGCTCACGTGGTTCACGTGTCCTTTGTTGAACGGGTTCGGCTTCTTCCCAGAGCTTCCATTGCCATTTCCATTTTGGGCTTCAGGACATTCATTGGCATAATGTCCAGTCTTCTGGCACTTAAAGCAAGTGACTTGGCTCAGGTCCCTCTTGGCTGGGGTAGATGGGTTGGTGCGGTTCTGTCCGTTGCTTCCTCCATTCCCATTACCATTTTTAGAGCCATTATGGTTGTGCGAACTACCTCCTCCATGGGTATGCTGAAACTGTCCTCCCGACTTCGGGGCAAAACGTGGTTTCTGTTGAGCTCCAGAGTTATACTTCCCTTGTCCATACTTCCTCTTACGGTTTTCAATCTGCTGTTGCTTCCCTTCAATCATGAGAGATCTATCTACCAACTCCCGGTAGTTGTTGAAGGTTGCTACCATCAACTGCATACTCAGTTCATCATTCAGTCCTTCCAAAAATTTCTCCTGCTTGGCTGCATCTGTAGCAACGTCATCTGGTGCATAACGTGCTAATTTACTGAATTCCTCCACATACTAGCCTACGGTGCGTCCTCCTTGGCGTAGGTTGCGAAACTCACGCTTCTTCATAGCCATAACTCCTGCTGAAACATGAGCTGTACGGAAAGCTTGCTGAAACTGGTCCCATGTGACAGTGTCAATAGGGTGCGTGGCTGTATAATTCTCCCACCATGATGCTGCGGGTCCATCAAGCTGATGTGCGGCAAAACGCACTCTTTCAGTATCTGTGCATCCTGCAGTGGTCAACTCCCTTCCAACTTTGCGGAGCCAATCATCTGCAACAATCGGCTCGGTGCTACTGGAAAACACCGGCGGGTTTAGCCTTAAGAAACGGGCTAAGTGATCAACAGGTGGTGGTGGTGGCGGTGGGTTGTTGTTGTTGTTGTTGCTGCTGCCTTGGTTCCGCACTAACACTTGCATCAGGGCATTCTGTTGCTGAATCAACTGGGTGATCTCTGGTGGGAAAACAAATCCGGGGTCGCGTCTCGGAGGCATCTGATGGGTTAGAAAAGATGAGAGTTAAGAATAGAATGAGGTCTAGAGGAAAACACTACCCATATGCTCATGAGACAAATACAATCAATATCACTCAATCAATTCAAACAAGGCATAACAATCGATCTAACTAGCGTTACAAAGTGCTTGAACTATACTATTAAATGGGGGAAAACTACTAGTGAGATGGTGGTCTACTTAGAAATTCTAATCAGTTGAAGACTCCATGATGTCTGCTCCAGCTTCATCAACAAAGTCATCTTCACTTGGTTCCGAGTCGGTGTCGTCGATGATGATGTAGTTATCCGGACAAGTGCATTCGTCATCCTTTGCTTTTGGCACTGGATTTCCCATGAATACTCCAATCTTCTTCTCCAGGTCGTCATTCTTCCCTACTAGTGCGACGATTTCCTCCATATAATCCTCGCGTGTAGCCTTGAGTTCTTCCTCCAGCTCCTTGATCTTCGTCAATGCCTTCTTCAGTTCTTCCTTGTCCATGCACATCTGGTTCTCCTGGCGATGGATATGTTGGTTTTGCTCCTGGATGAAAGCTGCAATTGATCCATCCTTCTTGGTTCTCATCATCTCCCATTGCGCGTCTCGGCATCCACAAATCTGATAAATTGTATCCTTAAGCCCCCTGTGGTAGACTTCTCCAATGCGTCCCATAGCGATGTGGGCTGCCATGCTCTTCCCTAAACTCCAGGTTGGTGCTTCGAAAACCAATCTTATGGGTTCAGTAACTGGCACAAACGTCCTTCCGGGAATGTGAACTTGAATCTTCCAGCTCTCCTCTTCGGGTAATGTGGCGTTGTAGGTTCCGGTGATGCTTGGTATTCCTATGTTCAAGTACTTGGTTACTTCCTTCAAGTGTCGACCAAAAGGCGTGTCTTCATCTGGTTGCATGAACTTGCTCCTTGTATCCGCCATTCCTAAAAGAGTAGAAAGTGGAGAGGGGTCAGAAATGAGAAGAGAGAAGTGTTCTAGGGCTTAAGCTTAGTGGTCGTGTCCTACAGTCAGCGTGTGCTCTGATACCACCTTTGTAGCGACCAGACCTCAAATAGTCTGTGCTGCTGTGCACCAGTGTCATCCCTGGATCAGTAATGCTGACACACACAGTACAAATGGCGGATTTATAACAGAGTAGCAATCACACACGTATTACAACGAATATCTCCAAAGAGAATAAGTATGATAAATATGGCTTAAGGCCATCTAAATACGATAACAGCGGAAGACTTGGAAGATAAGTGAGTCCATCAACTCCAGCGGCATCACTGAGTATAAGACCACGACCTAAGGCACGTTACTCGTCGTCTGAAAAGTCTGCAACATGAAACGTTGCAGCCCGAAAACGGGTCAGCACATGGAATATGCTGGCAATGTAACACATAGAGAAATAATGAACAGTAATAATACTATACTACATGCATATAAGGCTGGTGGACAGCTCTATGGTTAAAGTTTTTGCGGAAAGCCAATTTTTCCCTACTGCAAAGGAATAAATTTTATTTAACTATCATGGTGGTTCTTAAACATTGAGATGGTTGTCAGCATCTCAATCCCAATTAGGTGTCATCAATAACCCAACAAAATTAATTAAAAGTAACATGGTGATGAGATTCACATGATAATCCAGGTACTAGATACTCAAATTGTCCATAACCGGGGACACGGCTAACCATGATTAGTTTGTACACTCTGCAGAGATTTGCGCACTTTTCCCCACAAGACTCGATCTCCTCCGTTGGATTACTCGCACTACCGGGTGTTTGAGTAACGGATGACCGAGACACAGTCTTTCAGAAGTGTTTGCACCTTACGTATGGGTAGACAGTTACACCTACTTTCCCCTACATCTGCTAGTCTACCACTGTAAGAGTTCACACAACTTAGTCAACTATGCTAGAGCCCATAATAGCTTGTGGCTGCACACGGAAGTTTCTAGCATGAATAATCTCATGATCCCTTTGAACCTGGGTGGCGGTCCAAAAGAAAAACAGGCAATCCTGGAATACCCAGGTACCTCAATCCACCCAGATGTGAGTTTTAGTTGCCACCTTAAGTAAACCATTATTAACAATCTCACATCTGTCATGAATATCACTCAAACCCAATCCACGTCTACGAGCATAGCATGGCAATATAATAGCAAACGTAGAAGTAACTCCCAAGGGTTTGATAAAAGAACAGGTAATAGGTACTACCTCAACTACTTCCCAATACCCACAATTTAATTAGATCCTAATCATGCAATGTTTGAGGAATAGATCTAATGCAATAAAAACTGGGTATGGAAGGTATATGATCAAAGTGTTACTTGCCTTGTAGATGATCCGCGAAACCTAGCGATTCGAAGTAACAAGCGGCACACTCCGGGTACTCTATCGCAAACAAACAAGAAAACAATAAGTACTCATCTAATGCACAGGTAAAACTCGAATGAAAGATCCAACCAGAAAGTTCAACTTAAGAACTCCAGTTTGCAAAAAGAATCAACTCAAACGAAGCAACGAAAGTCAAACGGCGAAAGAAACAAACTTCGTTTACTAATCCGGATCTAGGTCAAATTTTACAGTGGCAAAAACTTGTTTGAGTAGGTTAAACGGAAAGAGAATTTCGAGACGAAACTCTAGGCGCTTGAATCGCCTGATTCCGATAAACGAGCGAAAAATTAAACAGAAACGAAGATTCGATCAGAAATCGAGATCTGAGATAATCGCGGAAAAATCCGATGAAAAAGAAAAACGGACGAACGGTTAAAGAACGGACGTTCGTTAACAGAGAAAATCCGTCGAACGCGTTCGTTAAAACGAATGGGTCGGTGAACGTTCACAAAATAACAAAACCGAAGAAATAAACCGATCTAGGTTTTTTTTTAAAACGAACGGTTTTATTTAAAACAAAACCGGCAACGACGGCGAGGTATACCT
>NC_057802.1:324164752-324169083 GCF_018294505.1 Triticum aestivum | reverse complement strand
GGGGCGGCGGCGGGGTGAGAGGGAGGGGGCGGCGACGGGGTTTATAAAGAGGGGGGAGGGGTGCTTGGAGGAGGGGGCAAGGCGCGGCGGCGGGGTGTCCGTGTCGGACACGGCGGCGGCGTCCGGCGTGCTCGCGGAGGAGAATGCGGAGATGGGCCGGCGGCTCGGCTGGGCCTCGGCCCGGTCGGGCGCGGCGCGATTTTTTTTAAACGTTCCGCCGAAAAGTTCGTAGAAAAATAAATAAAAATCCAAAAAAGATAAAACAAATTTTCCCCGTCTAGTTAGAATATTTAGAACAGGGTGAACATTTGTTTGACACAAAAATAATTTTTTTAAAACATGCAATATTTTTTTAATGCAATTAAAATTGAAAATAAAATCCGAATAAAATCCAATAAATGATTTTAACATTTTTCCTTCAATATTTCAATTGTTTTGGAGAAGTCATATTTTCTCCTCTCATTTATTTTTAATGAAATATTTTTTTCCGAAGAGAAAAATAATTAAAACCAAAATCCTCGTTTTATTATTTGATGAAAATCAAATATGAAAATTCGAGAAAATCCCCAACTCTCTCCGAGGGTCCTTGAGTTGCTTAGGATTTATCGAGGATTTGTCGAAATGCAATAAAATATGATATGCAATGATGATCTATGTATAACATTCCAAATTGAAAATTTGGGATGTTACACTGAGTTGAGCTGCGGTACATGACAGGGTTGAGACGCGCAAAGTCTTGCAGAGTCTTTGGGGTGGGTTGCTGATTCATATTGGGGTACGGAAACTGAGCCATGACTCGTATCATGAACTGGCGATTCAACATCAAACTGTTGTATCATTCAGACAATGTATTCGGGAGGTGGTGGATTGTCGCCACCACGACCACAACTAGTGGGTCTAACCATCCTGCTTAAATGCAACAGGGGGTAGTTCAGCAAAGGTTGGAGCTAGTGTATGGAGTCATTCATGAGGTAACCCGAACAGTGAGTAAAGGCGCAGTATGTACAAAGCAGCAGTCATTGAAGACATACTGATACATGTATTGAGCCAATTACATGTTGTTCATATGAGTTCGGACAAGGGAAACATCATAGACATACTAGGCGGCGCACATGCACGCGATGGAGGGATAACACAACGGGACATAGCAAAGGCTACATCAATGTCGGTGAAAACCATTGGAGCGAGGGATTTGCAAGTGACGATGCAGGGTGCCCTAAATAAGAGGATCCTGCGGTCAGTGAATATTGTGAGCGAAAATTGGCCCTCAATTCGAGAAAGGGGCAGTACAATTCTCCGGGTGGGTGTGATCACGAGAACCTAGAATAGAGTTAGCAAAATCATTTAACCCGAATAGAGGAGAGATCAGAGTCCCAGAGCAAAGACGAGGAGTAAAAGATCCTAATACCACCCAATGGCGACGTGGGCCCGTAAGCTAGACAGCCAAGTTAGTAAATCAGTTTTTCAAAGACTAGACTCAACTTCGGCCAAGGAGTTGGGAAGGGGGATCCTACAGGCAGTCGGCTCTGATACCAACTTGTGACGCCCCCGATTCGACCGTACACTAATTATACACGCAAATGTGTACGATCAAGATCAGGGACTCACGGGAAAATATCACAACACAACTCTAGACACAAACCGAAATAAAACAAGCTTCATATTACAAGCCAGGGGCCTCGAGGGCTCGAATACAAGCTCGATACACAAGAGTCAGCGGAAGCAACAATATCTGAGTACAGACATGAGTTAAACAAGGATGCCTTAAGAAGGCTAGCACAAACATCAACGGTTGAAGAGGCAAGGCCTCCTGCCTGGGACCTCCTAACTACTCCTGTCTTCAGCGGCCTCCATGTAGTAGTATCCATCGGCGGTGGCATCTGGCTCCAAGGATCCACCATCTGGTTGCATCAACCGGAAAGAAGAAAGAAGGGGGAAAGGGGTAGCAAAGCAACCGTGAGTACTCATCCAAAGTACTCGCAAGAATCAGATCTATACTAAGTATGCATTGGTATCAAAGGAGGGGTTGTATCTGTGGACTGAACTACAGAATGCCAGAATAGGGGGGAAGGCCTAGTCTATCGAAGACTAGCATCTTCAAGCAGCTCCAAGCATCTTGCAGCATGTAGAAGAGTAAAGAATAGCAGTTTAATTATCAAGCATGTTGTAGCAATAATGCCCAGAGATCCTTCCTCGACTCCCTACGAGAAAGCAATCCCGGAGCCACATATCTCAAGTATCCATTTCTAGTTGTATTAAATCAAGATATAAGTCTGAACATCCATTACTGTGGACACGATATTCGAATAAAGATCTTCCTTGCCGGGGTGCACCATGTTTTCCAGCACGCTTGGTTACTCTGGTCGGACACACTTTTCTGGGTCAATGCCCGGCCTCGGAAAATCAACACGTCATAGCCCTACCTAGGCTCAGCAGAGAGGTCCCCGCCGGTCTACATCCTAAGCACTCCGGGGTCTGGGCCCATCGCCCGTTGCACTCCGGGTCGTTGTGCGCAAGGGGATACTAGCACCACCTCTGCCTGGATGGCGCGATCCGGCCCGGCCACAATGCTGAGCTGGACGTCTGACAAAGCTTTGGCTGATACTGCGACGTCGAGGCCCATAACTATTCTCGCGTGGTGGTTAGTGCGTAAAGGCCAAAGGTCAACTCAGAACAAATACCCAAACTGAAGTGTATTATTAGCTTGCAGAGACGAGCAGAGACTCACGATAATGTGACCCCGTCGCCCCGTCTCGAGGAAATACGGCAAGGGCTAGCCCAGCCCACTCGGGGGCGGCTTGCCGGCCCGGCCGTGCCTCGTAACCATCTGGCGGGTGCTCTCCGCGCCCGCTCGACTTTCCCAAAGGTCTCAAGTAATGTCAAGGTATCCGTGTGTCCAAACATCAAGGGGAAAACCCAAGGAATCACCCTTGGAGGATTCCACTCAATGTAATCATCAAGGTGAACGTAAGAGGGACCACCCTCGAGGTTCACACTTGAGGTGTTGAACGACAGAGCCGTATCGGGAATGGTGAAAGAGGAAATCACCCTCGATGACCACGACCGAATAACTACACTACAGAGTTATCATCAAGAGTGCGTTATGAGGGATCACCCTCGGCACTCGATAGTAGCTCTGCAGAGTCGAGCAACAAAAGGGGCGTGATGTGATGTGAGGTGTCGGGCTCTGGTCGTCGATCACGTTGATCGAGTCATCTATGATGAAGCAGGGGCAACAAGGACAAGGTGGGGGTCACTGATGGATTACTAACCAACCTATACTAAGCAGTTTAGGATAAGCAGGTAGGTAACAATAAGCAGGTTAGAAAAGCAGGCTATGCATCAGAATAGGAGCAATCAAATACAGTAGCAAAATCTAATGCAAGCATGAGAGAATGTAATGGGCGATATCGGGATGATCAAAGGGGGGGGCTTGCCTGGTTGCTCTGGCAAGGAGGGGTCGTCGTCGACGTAGTCGATCACAAGGGCATCAGCAGCGATCTCGGGGTCTACCAGAGAGAAGAGGAGGAAGAAACAGTAAATACATAGCAAACAGATGCATGACAAGACAATAAGCGGTGTTAGAGGTGTTCTAACGCGGCGTTACACGATACCGGCAAAGGGGGAAAACATCCGGGAAAGCTGTCCCGAAGTTTGGCATTTTTGGACAGACGAAACGGAGGGGGAAAGTTGCATGTTCGCTATGCTAGGGATGTGTGGCGGACAAACGGACCGCGTATTCGGATTCGCCTCATCGTTCTGAGCAACTTTCATGTATAAAACTTTTTCATCTGAGTTACGGATTATTTTCTATGATTTGTTTAAAGTTTTAGCAATATTCTGAAATTAATTTTATTTCGAGAATAGAGATTAAAATGCTATGGGCACCTAGCTATGTGTACACAGAAGTGTACCAGAGGATGACAAGTGGGCCAGGGGGACCCAGTTGACCAGTCAAAGTTTGACTGGTCAACAGGGGGTGGGGCCCCGTGTCATACACTCATCTAACTAATTACAGGTTAGGTAGTTAATTAACAAGTTAACTACTGTTAAGCTAATTAAGCAAATTTTAATTAAGTTAATTAATTGATTAATTAATTAATCATAATTATTTTCATATTTTTTTAATAATTTTTTGTTTTACTTTTAACAGGGGATGGGCCCCACTGCTCAGTGGCCCATTAGGCCACTGGAGCGGGTGGTTAACGGGGCGGGCGCTGCCCCGGGCGGAGGCCGAACCCGCCCGAGTGTGGAGCGAGGCCGGCGGGGCGCCGACAACGGTGGCAGGCGGGCAGCGAGGCCGTGGCGGACGGCTACAGCGGTGGGGGGCG
>NC_057802.1:324161627-324164290 GCF_018294505.1 Triticum aestivum | reverse complement strand
ACGGCGGCTAGCGACAGGGTTGCACGGGCGGAAGCGCGGGGCTGCGACGGCAAGCGCAGGCAGCCGCGGGAGCAGTGCAGTCAGCAGCAGAGGCTGCGGCCAGAGCGTGGCCGCACATGCGGGGGCGCGTGGGCGTGGACGAGGAAGCAGGGGGAAACGACCGGCACGAGCAGCTAGCAGCACGCATGGAATCGAGGCGCGGCAAGAGGGAAAGTGACGAGGAGCTCACCACAGAGGCACACGGAGGCCCGTTGGTGGCTTAGGAGCTGAAGTGGCGAGGTATTCGGTGAAGCTTGCCGGTGGGTCCCGAGGTTGAAGACGATGCGGGCGTCGGCGTCGGGGCTCCTTAGCTCGATTGGCTCGGCGAAGCTGTCGTAGGGGACGATGGCGAGGCTTGTGAGCACGTCGGCGAGGCGAGTGGGGGTCGGGGGCCGCGTCAATGGCGGTCCGTGGCGACAAGCTCGTGCGACCGAGCTCGGGATCGAGCGAGAGGAGAGGGGAGGTGGATCTGGGGAAAGAGATGGAGGGGCGAAGGAGCGGGGAAAATATCTGGTGGGGGAAGCTGACGAAGCCGAGGGGACTTGGCCTTATCCCCTCGGCGCGGCATCGACGCGGGGGCGGCGAGTGGGTTCGGCGAGGACGGCGGGCGCGCCTCGGTCGGCTTCCCCTGTAGCAAGGTGGAAGGCGACCGAGGGGGAGTTGGGTCGGGCCGGCTCGGTGAGATGGGCCGAGACCCAGGGGTCAGGGGAGGCCTTTTCTCCATTTTCTATATTTTTTTGATGTTGTTTTGTTTTTAGCTTTCTTTTGCTGTTTTATTTTTTTTTAATTTTATATAACACAATTCTTGCACTTAAAAATAGTGTCACAAATTAGGCCTCTGCCACATTTAAGTTTGTCACTTAAATAAGCTAGTTAGTATTTTTATAATTTTATAAAGCATTTAATAATTATTTTTAGCCACTGTTATACTTACAAAAGAGCATTTAAATACATTTACAAAAATGTTGGGTCAACACAATAATTGGCTATGGAATATTTGTCACACTCTGAACATTTTATATTGCTTGTTTGAGAAATTTGAATTTTGGACTTTTATTTTAAATTTGAATTTGGATTGTGATTTGGATCAATCGAGGATTAGCAACTGTAATGTGATAACATGGCATCATTGACATGGGATTACTGTAGCTTAATTATCCGGGTGTCACAGCGCATCCACGCGCAACAAAATTCACCCCATGACGGTGGCCCCATGTGCGCCGTAGTGCACCAGTCATGGACCCCCATCTGTGCTCACATTCCCCCGCTTTCCATCCGACAGCTAGGCCAATTCTACTCTCGCACGTCTTTTTTCTGACCAAAATAAAGCACTCAAACTCTAGTATTTCCGTATGTCCCCGTATAATACTAAAACAACCACCGTGCATATTCATGTGAATGGACCCACGTAAGGACTTCATACGGCACTGACGACCACGGCGCCCACAGCAGTGTGGCCTGCATAGCAGGTCCACACGTCGATGCCGGAGGTAAGCTGACTCAAGCGAGGACGATGACAACGTACTTGTTGACAGCTTATGCAGCAGCCGACACCGGCAGTCATGGCATGACTGGTATCGATTCCGTTGGTGACTCGAGATTAACTATAGCATACGCATTGACGATCACGGTGCCCACAGCGGTGTCTCCGGCACAGCAGCGCAGCCGACAGCCCGTCGATGCCAATTGCCAAAGGGCAAAGGTGATGACCATATCATGTCCAGCATAGAACCACTACGCGACGAAGCCCCAAGCAGACCGCGACCCGGCGAGCGAGCGCAAGGCGGAGCCTGGAGTGTGCCTCAACATGCCCGACGAGTAGTTCCGCGCACACATGAACAAATCGAGTCAATGGCAGCAGGGCTCGACAGGGCGAGGTTGTGTCTCTATGATTCGGCGTCGAGAGGAGTCGTCGGTAGCGGTAGACCGGCAAGGGAGGGCACACGCGGTGGCTCGTCGGTAGTACCTAAATTGAAGCATTCCCACTGATCATTACGTGTCATCGGCCCCGCGCCGATGGACGCCGCAATCGTCGTTAAGTTCTTCTTTGCTGGCCCCTCCGACTTCTCCGATATGGCGTACAGCTCATGCAGGTCCCTCGTCTACGCATGCCTGGTGCTGGCAACACCGATGCGTGCCTTCATCCACGACGTGTCCCCGGACCTGGCAAGCCTGGTAGGCGCTTCGTCAATTTCGTCTTCGTCCGTCTACGCATGCCCGGTGCTGGCAACACCGTTGCGTGCCTTGGTCCATGATGTGTCCCCGGGCTTGGCAAACCCGCCGCGACGCGTCGTCAACAACATCTTCTCCCCGGCGCACCACTACTTCGACACCACTGCGCCCATGCTAACTCGGCGCCCCCTTGCGTCCGCGGCTCCACGGCGACTTCCTTGACACCGGCCACCCCGACTCGACATCGACCACGGCATTCTTCGCACGGCTACCTCGACTACGGCTACACCACCTACGTTCTCGGCTACCTCGACAAACGGCACAAAGGGCTACCGCCTTGCTTGAGCAACCTCGTCGGTTGCCACTCCAGCCACGACTCTGCGATGCGTCGACCGTTACGACTGTGGGAGGGTGTCCGTCGGCTTGCCTTCGGATTCTTCTCCAGTCTCACC